>NC_057803.1:347187405-347489164 GCF_018294505.1 Triticum aestivum | reverse complement strand
ATATATATATATATATATATATATATATATATATATATATATATATATATATATATGACCTAGTCATCGCCAATTGCTTGATAGATGCTAGAGTGTTTGTGCATGCTTTGCCACATATTTCATTGATCATCTTATTGTCTGAGCATGTTGGTTCCATAGTTTTATCTATTCAAGGACATCCATTTGTGCTTTCAATTGTTTGATATCTATTTTCCAAATGGATGGACTAGAATGCCTAAGTACTCGTTGCACAGGTCATGTACTATTGGAAGTACATCTCCACTTAATAGCACGGGCCCGACGTCCGGGTTAATGCCTAGAGGCCCATAGGTGGGGCCATGAGGCCCACTGGCCGGCTAGAGCGAGGTCGTCGTCTTCAACCCCACACGCCCCTGGTCCAGAGGAGGTTGCGCTCCAGTCACGAGCCCCGGTGGCACGGGTCACCTTCGGCGAGGCTCTGAACATCAGAGTGCTCACCGTAGAGAGGCGCATCGGGCAGGCCCACCAGAGACGGCAGGGGAGGGACGCGTAGCACCTAGCACTGGCCAGGGCGGACGACGGCTTCGGTCAAAGTTGAGCACGGTGCCCCGGTGGCGTAGGTGAGGGGAGGGGCTTCGAGGTGATGCGTGGGTGCCAGGATGATGCCCAGGTGAGGGTAGGAGGGAGAGAGGGGGCTCGGGCAGCCGAAATTTAGGCCACGGCTGAGGCGGACATGGCAGCCATGGAGAAGAAATGAGGGACTCCAGCGATGGATTGAGTGGTGGGGATGGCTTCTGGAAGGGTGATGAGGAGGCTGGTGAGGTCGGGAAACCTTGGGGTCCTCTTAAATAACCGGGCCGGGGAATGTCGTGGCTGGAGCCGCCGTAGACGCATGATCGACCCTTTGGTGCGACCGCGTATGCGTGCGCTCGTGGGCATGCTCCGACGGTGATGTGAGATGGCCAGAGGAGTGCCAGACGAGCAGAGGGGGAAGACATGGAGGGAGAGAGGTTCGGTCGGCCACCATGGGCACTCTGCGCCTGCGGGATGGGTCGACATGGCGCGCCGGGGAGGAAAGAGGAGGGGGAAAGTATCGGAATCGGGGCTTTGGGTACAGAAGAAAGGTTCAAACTCTGGGTGTGCTCTAAGAACCTTGTCAAGCTCTAGTTCCATACCCATTGCCTCACGACGATGCTCTTGTGTGCTTGAGCGGTAAGGAAGATAAACAACAGACGTGGCCATTTACCCAGGTTGGGACCACCTTGCCATGTAAGACCCTACTCCTGGGGATTGCCTCACGAGGGAGGATGAATATGAGTGTGTACAAGGAGGATGAGCTACCTCGGGAGGGCTCAGCTGGCTCGAGGGATCCCAAGGATTTGACCTCTCTCTCTATGGTGGAGACTAGCCAATACTTAAACTGGCCTTGGTCCTCTTCCCCCTAAAAACTCTAGGCAGGAAGGGTTGCCACAACGACCAATTTTGAAGGGAAACGGGACTACATCTTATCCTAACTAAAGGTGGTCTTCGCCTGCCAAAGCTTCCTACCATGATGCGATGGTGGGCTCGGTGATGACCTCCATCCTGGCGCATCTATTGTCCTGGTCTTCTTACACCTAAGTGGCAACCTTTGGGGATTGCTCCAGGAACCTGCATGTTGTCCTTGCCTCCTTAGCACGAAAGAGGAAAGCACCCATATCCGCGCCCGCTAGCACGGCTCCTGGTGCCGCTCGTCGTGGCTTGCGTCACCCATGTGCAACGCCAGGCAGGGCTTGGTGAGCCTAGACATATCCGCCCCGCGAGGGGCCTCGGGAGGCAGCTTCAGGAGGCCGCCCCTCGTGAGGCCCTCGATTACCCTTGCTGTCGTTCGCCACGCAATGTGGGGTCCCTCGCGAGGATCTTTCTCATGAAGCCTTGAAGTTGGGCCGTGTCGGGCCTTCTCCTAGCGCCATGCAATGGGCCGCAAGCAGATGGGCCTGGGTACCCCCAGTCCCAGAGGCCCGGCCGTATCCCCTGGGCTCGCGATGCACACAACTCCACTCGAGGCAAAGAGAGAGAGAGAGAGAGAGAGAGAGAGAGAGAAAGAAAGATAGATAGAGAGGGACAGAGAGAGAGAGAGATAGGGCGAACCGGTGAGGGCCCCAAGCACATGCAGGCCAGGCTTGACGCATGGCGTATGACAGGGCGTGGGATGCCCCCCACTTCCCCACGACGCCTCGGTAACTACCCGGGTAGGCATAAATCCCGGTGGGTGACAACCCACAAGTATAGGAGATCTATCATAGTCCTTTCGATAAGTAAGAGTATCGAACCCAACAAGGAGCAGAAGCAAATGACAATTGGTTTTTAGCAAGGTATTCTGTGCAAGCACTAAAATTATCGGTAGCAGATAGTTGTGTGATAAGATAATTCGTAACGGGTAACAAGTAACAAAAGTAAACAAGGTGCAGCAAGGTGGACCAATCCTTTTTGTAGCAAAGGACAAGCCTGGACAAACTCTGGTATAAAGCAAAACGCTCCCGAGGACACATGGGAATTATTGTCAAGTTAGTTTTCATCATGCTCAAATGATTCGCGTTCGTTACTTTGTTAATTTGATATGTGGGTGAACCGATGCTTGGGTGCTTCCCTTCTTTGGACAAGCCTCCTACTTATGATTAACCCCTCTTGCAAGCATGTGTAACTACGAAAGAAGAATTAAGATAAATCTAACCATAGCATGAAACATATGGATCCAAATGAGCCCCTTACGAAGCAACACATAAACTAGAGTTTAAGTTTCTGTCACTCTAGCAACCCATCATCTACTTATTACTTACCAATGCCTTCCCCTAGGCCCAAATGATGGTGAAGTGTCATGTAGTCGATGTTCAAATAACGCCACTAGAGGAGAGACAACATACATCTCATAAAAACATCGAACGAATACCAAATTCACATGATTACTTATAACAAGACTTCTCCCATGTCCTCGGGAACAAACGTAACTACCCACAAAGCATAATCATGTTCATAATTAGAGGAGTATTAATTATCATTAAGGATCTGAACATATGATCTTCCACCGAATAAACCAACAAGCATCAACTACAAAGAGTAATCAACACTACTAGAAACCCGCAGGTACCAATCTGAGGTTTTGAGACAAATATCGAGTACAAGAGATGAACTAGGGTTTGAGAGGAGATGCTTCTGGTGAAGATGTTGAAGGAGATTGACCCCCTCTTGATAAGAGGATCGTTCGTGATGATGATGGCTTCAATTTCCCCCTCCCGGAGGGAAGTTTCCCTGGCAGAACAGCTACACCAGAGCCCTAGGTTGGTTATGCCCAAGTTCTGCCTCGAGACGGCAGCGCTTCGTCCCGAAGGATTCGTTTTGATTTTTTCCAGATCAAAACACACCATATAGTAGAAGATGGGCGTCGGGGGCCTGCCCGGTGGCCCACAAGACCGGAGGGCGCCCCTGGGGGGTAGGGCACGCCCTCCACCCTTGTGGATGGCAGGTGGCCCCCTTCTTGTGCTTTCTTCGCCCAATATTTTTTACATATTCCAAACATATTCTCCGTGAAGTTTTAGGACTTTTGGAGTTGTGCAAAATAGGTCTCTAATATTTGCTCCTTTTCCAGTCCAGAATTCCAGGTGCCGGCATTCTCCCTCTTCATGTAAACCTTATAAAATAAGAGGGAAATGCATACGTATTGTGATATAATGTCTAATAACAACCCATAGTGCAATAAATATCAATATAAAAGCATGATGCAAAATGGACGTATCAACTCCCCCAAGCTTAGACCTTGCTTGACCTCAAGCGAAAGCCGAAATCAAAAAAATATGTCCACATGTTTAGAGATAGATGTGCCGATAAAATAAAATACATACATGAGGGCATCATGATTATCTTTAGGATAGCAACATATATTATGTTGTCCGAAACTTCATTGAAAACTAACAAACTATAATCTCAGTCATTAAAGTAATTGCAATTTATCATAGCATCAGAAAGAGTCAATATAAGAGCTTTTCAGTAAGTCGACATACTCAACTATCATTTAATATCTCACAATTGCTAACACTCTCACGATGCTTTTGGGTTCAAAGCTTCAATCGGACACAGAGAAAGATACGGGCTTATAGTTTCGCCTCCCAACCTTTTACCTAAAGGGTAATGTCAACAATAATACTTTATGATAACCTACATCCGAGTGGATATATATATATCCAGATCTCTCCAACACATAGTGCTTGCCAAAGGAAAAAGTATAAAAAGGAAAGGTGAAGATCACCATGACTCTTGTATAAGGGTAGAAGATAAATGTAAAAGACAGGCCCTTCGCAGAGGGAAGCAGATGTTTTCATGCACTATTATTGTTGGATGCACAAAATCTTAATGCAAAAGAATGTCACTTTATATTGCCACTTGTGATAAAGAACTTTATTATGCAGTCTATCGCTTTTATGTCTTCCATATCGCAAGTTCGTATAAAGCTTATTTTATTCACACTAATAAATCATACAAATTGAGAGAGCAATTTTTATTGCTTGCACCGATGACAACTTACTTGAAGGATATTACTCAATCCATAGGTAGGTATGGTGGACTCCCATGGCAAAACTGGTTTAAGGGATGTTTGAAAGCACAAGTAGTATCTCTACTTGGTGCAAAGAATTTGGCTAGCATGAGAGGGAAAATCAAGCTCAACATGTTGGATGATCCATGACAATATAACTTCTATTCGAATATAAGAAAACATAAACCATTATGTTGTCTTCCTAGTACAGCATCAACTTTTTAGCATGTCATATTTTAATGAGTGCTCACAATTACAAAAGATGTCCAAGATGGTATATTTATATGTGAAGCCTCTCTTTTTTATTACTTCCTATTAATTGCAACAATGACCAAAACTATGTTTGTCAACTCTCTACAAATTTTATTCATAATACTGTTTATCTGTGAAGTCATTACCTCCCATAAGATCAATATATGATCTTTTTATTTCTTTTTATTCTTTCTTTTATTTAATTCCCTCAAGATCATAGCAAAGTAGTAAAGCCCTCAACTCAAAACTACTCTTTATTATATATAACTCGGACTGGATTACATAGATAGAGATCAAAACAAAACTCAAAGCTAGATCATACTAAAAACATTATTCTACTAGATATAACCAAAAGGATCGAAATAGGAAAAACGATAAAGGTAAAAGTGTGATGGTGATATGATACCGGGGCACCTCCCCCAAGCTTGGCAGTTGTCAAGGGGAGTGCCCATACCCATGTATTTATGTCTCTTTCTTCGGAGGTGGTGATGATGGAGTTGTTGATGATGTAGGCTTGTCGTCCATCTTCCAGGGAATAGGCTCACCATCATAGAAGGATGAACGAGTCTCCAGGATCCTCAAATATGCAGCCAAACTCATCCTCTTGAATCTATATTCATACTCATTGTTTTGGTTTTGCAGGTCATATATCTGGGCCTGGAGGTGCTCGATTTTCTCGTGAAGCTTGAACATGGCCTCCCCGATGTTCTTGGCATCCAGCTTGTGGTTGTTGGTGAACTCCGCGATCATCATGTGATTGGCATTGAGTCCACGTTCCACCATCTCTTGGCACTTGAAAACTTGTTGCTCCATTGCTTCGAGTCTTGTCTCGCCGCGTCCGGTCTTCTTTGGCCCCTCAACGTCGTGGATGTGCAGCACCCCCTCACGCATCTCAATCATTTGAGGGTGTTGCAGCACCTCCGCAAGGTAGGGGATGATGACCTTCCTGAAAAACTTGTCTTGGGGGCGCTTGGAGACGTCATGGTGATCTAGATCTGTCAGAAAACAACTCAAAACAAGGACAAAAGATATTGTCGTGGTACGGTCGTCAAAACCTCAGGATATTATATAATGATTTTTTACCAAACAAAAGAAGTATTTTGCAAGAAAACAGAGTCTGAATGGCACATGATCTAACGCCCCGTACACACCCGCCGGTGGTCGTTACTCCTGGCGGGATCTAGACTGGCCCCAAAGATCAATACTAGTCTTTTCTGCGCACTTTGTCCTCACTCGTGCGCACCCGGGAGCAACTTCCCGGTTGGTCACCCATCCTGAAACTACTCAAAGCTGAGCATGCTTAACTATGGAGTTATGTTCGAGTGGGCTCCCAGAAAAGAAGGAATTCCTTATTGATATGAGTAGTCTATCACGCCTAATAAGCCAAGCTATCACATACACCCCCACTCAGAGGAATCGACGTCCTCATCGGGCCACAGGAACTTTCCCTCTTGGTACATACGTCTGTGCATCCAGTCCGGTACATGTGCCATGTCGTGTGCCACGACGGGTCACAAACATCATGAACAACATGACCGTGCACCTATCCGCAAACATCCATTTAACCGCGAGGGTCGGCTCTGATACCAACTTGTAACACCCCGGACACACCCGTCGGTGGTCGTTACTCCCGGCGGGATCTAGACTGGCCCCAAAGATCAATACTAGTCTTTTCTGTGCACTTTGTCCTCACTTGTGCGCACCGGGATCAACTTCCCGGTCGGTCACCCATCCTGAAACTACTCCAAGATGAGCATGGTTAACTTTGGAGTTCTGTCCGAATGGGCTCCTGGAAAAGAAGGAATTCCTTATTGATATGAGTAGTCTCTCACCCCTAATAAGCCAGGCTATCACACACGAGGTGGCCACAAGGTAGGGTGGCACACCTAGGGGGTAGGGCGCGCCCTCCACCCTTTTGGTCTCCTCGTGTCTCCTTCGGACTACTTTTAATTTTTCTAATTTTTTAAATATTCCAAAGTGGAGAAAAATTGCTATTGGAATGGTCTTGGAGTCACTTTACTTACTGTACCACATACCTACTCCTTTTCTTAGTGTGAAACCTTCTGGAAAGTGTCCCTTATGTACTCCTCCGGTGTTACGGTGTCAATTCTATTGGTCCCAACATTTATGGTATTACCTGATATATAATGTTTGATTCTTTGACCGTTTACCACCTTCGGTTTTGTGCCTTCGGCATTGTTTAATTTTATGGCACTGAAACGATAGACATGCTCGATAATGTAAGGACCTTCCCATTTAGAGAGAATTTTTCTTGCAAAAATCTTAAACAAGAGTTGTATAGCAAAACATGATCACCTGCATTAAACTCACACTTTTGTATCCTCTTGTCATGCCATCTTTTAACCTTTTCTTTAAACAACTTGGCATTCTCAAAGGCTTGGGTTCTCCATTCATCAAGTGAGCTAGTGTCAAATAAACTCTTCTCATCGGCAAGTTTGGAATCATAATTGAGCTCTTTAATAGCCCAATATGTTGTATGTTCTAGTTCAAGAGGTAAGTGACAAGCCTTTCAATAAACCATTTTATAAGGATACATACCCATAGGATTCTTATAAGCAGTTCTAGAAGCCCATAATGCATCATCAAGTTTCTTAGACCAATTCTTTCTAGATCTATTAACAGTCTTTTGCAAAATTAATTTAATCTCTCTATTTCTCAATTCTACTTAACCACTAGACTGAGGATGATATGGAGACGCAATTCTATGGTTAACATCATATTTGGCAAGCATTTTACGGAAAGCACCATAAAGAAAATGTGAACCACCATTAGTCCTTAAATATCTAGGGACTCCAAACCTCGGAAAAATAACCTTTTTAAGCATCTTAATAGAAGTGTTATGATCAGCACTACTAGTTGGTATAGCTTCTACCCACTTAGTAATGTAATCAATAGAAACTAAAATTTGTGTATACCCATTAGAGGAAGGAAAAGGTCCCATATAATCAAAACCCCAAACACCAAATGGTTCAATATCAAGTGAATAATTCATAGGCATTTCCTGACGTCTACTAATATTGCCAATTCTTTGGCATTCATCACAAGACAAGACAAAATTACGAGCGTCCTTGAAGAGAGTAGGCCAATAAAAACCAGATTGACATACCTTGTGTGCAGTTCAATCTCCAGCATGGTGTCCACCGTAAGACTCGGAGTGGCACTTGTGTATGATCTGTTCCTGTTCATCTCAGGTACACAATGTCTAATAACACCATCTACTCCTTTATAAAGGTGTGGGTCATCCCAAAACTAATGTCTTAAATCAGATAAAAACTTTTTATTTTGTTGGTATGTGAAACTAGGTGGTATAAATTTAGCAACAATGTAATAAGCATAATTAGCATACCATGGAGTATTACGAGAATAATTTATGATAGCTAATTGTTCATCAGGAAAGCTATCATCAATAGGCAGTGTGGGTCATCAAGAACATTTTCTAACCTAGACAAGTTGTCTGCAACAGGGTTCTCAGCTCCCTTTCAATCAATAATATGCTAATCTAATTCTTGTAACAAGAGAACCCGTCTAATAAGTCTAGTTTTAGCAACTTTCTTTTCCATAAGATATTTAGTAGCAGCATGATTTTTGTGAACAGTTACTTTGGAATCAACAATATAAGATCTGAACTTATCACAAGCAAAAACAACTGCTAAGAATTCTTTTTCAGTAGTAGCATAATTTCTCTGGGCACTATCTAGAGTTTTACTAGAATAATGAATTACATTTAATTTCTTATCCACTCTTTGCCCTAGAACAGTACCAACAGCATAATCACTAGCATCACACATAATTTCAAAGGGTAAATTCCAATCAGGTGGCTGTACAATAGGTGCAAAAATCAAGGCTTTCTTAAGTATCTCAAATGCTTCTACACAATCATCATCAAAAACAAAAGGAACATCTTTTTGCAAGAGATTCCTAAGAGGCCTAGAAATTTCAGAGAAGTCCTTAATAAACCTCCTATAGAAATTAGCATGACCAAGGAACTTCTTATACCTTTGATATCTTTAGGACACGACATCTTTTCTATAGCATCTACTTTAGCTTTATCAACTTCAATACCTCTTTCAGAAATTTTATGCCCCAAGGCAATACCTTCGTTAACCATAAAGTGGCACTTCTCCCAATTCAAGACAAGATTAGTTTCTTCACATCTCTACAAAACTCGATCAAGGTTGCTTAAGCAATCATCAAAAGAAGTTCCGTCAATGGAGAAATCATCCATGAAAACCTCAACAATCTTTTCACAAAATCCAAAGAATATAACAGTCATACATCTTTGGAAGGTAGCAGGTGCATTGCATAAACCAAAAGGCATACATGTATAAGCAAAGGTACCAAAAGGGCAACTAAAAGTGGTCTTCTCCTGATCATCTTTTGACACAGGTATTTGAGAAAAACAAGAATAACTATCTAGAAAGCAAAAATTTGTATGTTTGGATAATCTTTCTAGCATTTGATCAATAAAAGGTAGATGGTAATGTTCTTTTCTAGTAGCTTTATTCAATTTGTGAAAATCAATTACCATTCTATAAGCTGTAACAATTCTTTGTGGAATCAATCCATTCATATCATTAGGAACAACAGTAATACCTCCCTTCATAGGGAAACAATGAACATGACTTACCCATCTACTATTAGCAATAGGATAAATTATACCTGCCTCTAGAAGCTTTAGTATTTCATTTCTTACAAGTTCTTTCATCTCAGGGTTTAACCATTGTTGGCGATCAACAACTGGTTTAGCATCAGGATCCAAATTAATTTTGTGCTGACATCGAGTGGGACTAATGCCCTCAAGATCATCAAGAGTATATCCAATAGCAGCATGATGCTTGTTTAGAGTTTTCAACAATTTCTTTTCTTCATGCTCTGAAATGTTAGCACTAATAATAACGGGATATATATTCTTTCCATCAACATAAGCATATTTCAAAGTATTAGGTAATGGTTTAATCTCAAACACAGGATCACCCTTGGGTGGAGGAGGATCCCCAAGGATTTCAATAGGAAAATTGTGTTTCAAGACAAGATCTTGGTTAAAGAATATTTCATCTAATTCCCTTCGTTCATTCATACACATATCATTTTCATGGTCTAGCAAATATTGTTCTAAAGGATCAGTAGGAGGCACGGCAATAGAAGCAAGACCAATAATTTCATCCTTACTAGGCAATTCTTTATCATGGGGGTTTTCTACGAAATTTAGAGAAATTAAAATCATGAAACATATCCCCTAGACCAACAATAACAATATGTTTCTCGCGGTCTATCTTAGCATTAACGGTATTCAAGAAAGGTCTACCAAATATAATGGCACAAAAATCATCTTGTGGGGAAGCAAGAACAAGAAAATCAGTAGGGTATTTTATTTTCCCACACAAGACTTCAACATGTCTAACAATCCAATTGGTGAAATTTTATCTCTATTGGCAAGCTTAAAAGTAGCATCAATATCTTCTATCTCAACGGGTGCAATATCATTCATATTTTCTTTATATAAGGTAAAAGGTATTGCACTCACACTAACACCTAAATCACATATTCAACATGTCTAACAATCCAATTGGTGAAATTTTATCTCTATTGGAAAGCTTAAAAGTAGCATCAATATCTTCTATCTCAACGGGTGCAATATCATTCATATTTTCTTTATATAAGGTAAAAGGTATTGCACTCACACTAACACCTAAATCACATAAGCCATGATAACAATGATCTCCTATTTTCTCTGAAACAACAGGCATGCCAACAACAGGTCTATATTTACCTTTGATATCGGGTTTAGCAATTCTAGCAGCTTCATCACAGAAATAAATAAGATGCCCGTCAGCATTATCAACCAATAGATCTTTACCATAGCAATACTAGGTTCAACTTTAATTTGTTCAGGGGGGTGTAGGTGTTCTAGTATAACTCTTACGAACCACAGTTGAAGCTTTAGCATGACCCTTTATTCTAATAGGAAAAGGTGGTTTCTCAATATTAGCAATAGGAACAATAGGATCAACATTATAGGTAATAGTTTCTTATTCAACTTTAATAGGTTCTACTACTTTCACTTCAATGGGAGGATGATATTTAAATCACTTCTCCTTAGGGAGAACAACATGAGTAGCAAAAGATTCATAGAACGAAGCTACTATCTTAGAGTCAAGTCCATACACAAGTACACGTTGGTGCTATACAAACGGTTTTTAACCCCTTTCCGTGATGGCATTCGGAACCGTTGCCAAGTGAGTGACTGCGATAGGGGGTCCTTCCCACACGACCCAGAAACCGTTAGGGATATGCCCTCCTGGCACACATGCTCGGCAAAATGACATCGTGTGCGACCGGCGAGTGCTAAAATATGGTTATACTTACAGTAGTGCTAAAAAGTACAACTATACAGGCGAAATATTTTCCGGTCGTAAGTACATCCCACATAGTCAGTCCCGCTAAACGTTTCCGTTCGTATGTACATTCCACACTTTCAATCCAAGGAATATGTGTCCATTAGTATGTACATTCCACACAGTTAATCCAAGAAGTACCTATCGCATGCGTTCTTCTATGACCAAACATTTGCGATGCGCACAACATCACAAACAGTGTATAATTTCGAAGTATGCGTGATAAGGTGACTGAGGGAGTCCTGGATTAGGGGTTCTCCGGACAGCCGGACTATATCCTTTGGCCGGACTGTTGGACTATGAAGATATAAGATTGAAGACTTCGTCCCGTGTCTGGATAGGGCTCTACTTGGTGCGGAAGGCAAGCTAGGCAGTACGGATATGGATATCTCCTCCTTTGTAACCGACCTTGTGTAACCCTAACCCTCTCCGGTGTCTATATAAACTGGAGGGTTTTAGTCTATAGGACAACATACAATCGTACCATAGGCTAGCATCTAGGGTTTAGCCTCTCCAATCTCGTGGTAGATCAACTCTTGTAATACTCATATCATCAAGAATAAATCAAGAAGGACGTAGGGTTTTACCTCCATCAAGAGGGCCCGAACCTGGGTAAAACATCGTGTCCCCTGCCTCCTGTTACCATCCGCCTAGATGCATAGTTCGGGACCCCCTACCCGAGATCTGCCGGTTTTGACACCGACATTGGTGCTTTCACTGAGAGTTCCTCTGTGTCTTCACCGTTAGGCTTGATGCCTCCCTTGATCATTGGTAACGATGCAGTCCAGGGTGAGACTTTTCTCCCCGGACAGATCTTTGTGTTCAGTGGCTTCGCACCACGGGCCAACTCGCTTAACCATCTGGAGCAGATCAAAAATTACGCCCCTGACCATCAGGTTAGATTTGGAAACTTAAAATACACGGCCGATGTCCGCGGAGACTTGATCTTCAACGGACTCGAGCCCCTGCCGAGTGCGCTGCACGTTCTTGATGAGCATGATTTAGCTCTGCCATCGGACAATGTTCAGGAGATCGCACCGACAACTGCTCCGACCTTCAATTCGGAGCCAACTGCGCCATCTAGGGATGGGTGGTTGAACCCTGCCATGAAGGCCGCAGCCTCGACGGCGATCGAGCCAAACACAAACCTTATCCTTCGTGAGGCCCGTGACTCCACATTGCGGGACTCTCCTCCGGACTCTGAACCATCTGTGCCCCTGCCAATAGAATCCGATTGGGCGCCGATCATGGAGTTCACCACCACGGATATCTTTCAGCACTCGCCCTTCGGCGACATACTGAACTCACTAAGGTCTCTCTCCTTATCAAGAGAGTCCTAGCCGGATTATGACCGGCAGGATTGGGATGCGGACGATGAAGAAATTCGACGCCCACCCACCACCCACTTCATAGCCATTGTCGATGCTTTGACCGACATGCTCGACTTCAACTCCGAAGACATCGACCGTATGGACGACGATGTAGGAGACGAATAGGTACCAGCACCTACAGGGCATTGGACAGCCACCTCATCTCATGATGTATATATGGTGGACACACCCAAAGGAAACAACGACGAGGAACAGGAGGACGCAGCGAAGGATCGTTCCCTCGAAAAACACTCAAAGTGGCGGCGCAAGCGCCGCTCCAAACCCTGCCTCGACAGAAACAAGGGTCATGCAGACCCAGCCACAGAGCAGGGCGAGCCGGCGGACGACGAACATGGCATCGAGCAACCGTCCGAACAAGGCAATTTGGATAATCAAACCAAATAACCCGTCCTCCATAAAAGGCTCGTTGCCACTGCGCGTAGCCTAAAAAAGCAGAAGCGGAAGCTGAAGACTACGGAAGATGCACTCAGAATCAGATGGAGCAAAGTACTCAACACCGCAGACAAATATGGCGGCAGTGGCCACACAAAGAGCTACCCGAAGCGAAAGCTACTACCCTAATTTGACGAGGAGGCCTTAGAGCCCCCCCAATCAAAAAACAAAGCAGCTATCCGGTCGGATAGACGACCTCACGGCCAACATAGAGCGGCACACAGCGCCGCACACAAGCCAGCACGTGATCCACACGAGGTCTCGCATCAAAGAGATGGCCCAACCAGATCTATCTATGGGCCAAGAAAGCACGCTATTGCAAGCAATGCAACACAACAAATATCCGAACACCACTGCACACCCAAATACAGGGGTGCTGCACACCCCCTATGTTTCACCAATGAGGTGATGGACCATGACTTTCCAGAGGGATTCAAACCCGTAAACATAGAGGCATACGACGGAACAAGAGACCCTGGGGTCTGGATTGAGGAATATATTCTCCATATCCATATGGCTCGAGGAGACGATCTCACGCCATCAAATATTTACCCCTCAAGCTCAAAGGGCCAGCTCGGCACTAGCTTAAAAGCCTCCTCGAAAACTCCATCGGAAGTTGGGAAGAGCTCGAAGACGCCTTTCGGGCAAATTTTCAAGGGACTTATGTCCGACCACCGGATGCAGAGGATTTGAGTCATATAACTCAACAGCCCGGAGAGTCAGCCCGAAAGCTTTGGAACAGGTTTCTTACTAAAAACAACCAAATAGTCGACTGTCCGGACGCCAAAGCCTTAGCGGCTTTCAAACACAGCGTTCGTGATGAATGGCTTGCCAGACACCTCGGCCAAGAAAAGTCGCGAACAATGGCAGCATTAACAAGCCTCATGACCCGCTTTTGCGCGGGCTAGGACAGCTGGTTAGCCCAATGCAGCACCAGCGACCCAAATACATCCGAAGACAGGGATGGAAACGGGAAATCCCGACGCAGCAAAAATAAGCGCTGGAATAAACAAGACAACCCGAAGAGCTTGGCGATAAACGCCGGATTCAGAAGCTCTCGGCCAGGTCAGCAAAAGCCGCCCTCTAAAGGCAGCAGAGACGAACTGTCCAGCCTAAACAAAATTCTGGACCAAATATGTCAGATCCATAGCACCGCTGGTAAACCCGCTAATCATACCCATAGAGAATGTTGGGTCTTCAAGCAGTCTGGCAAGCTCAACGCCGTACACAAGGGGGAGGATACACCAAGCGAAGATGAGGATGAGCCTCTCAAGCAAGACACTGGGGAACAAAAGAAATTTCCACCAGAAGTCAAAACAGTAAATATGTTACACGTGATCAAGGGGAGAAACAAAGCGGCACTCCCAGAGAAATATGCCCAAGGGCATACCACCGCGGAGTCCTGCCACTGGTCGTCTCAACCGATCACTTTCGACCATCGGGATTACTCAGCAAGTATCCAGCGTGCAGGATGGGTTGGCTTGGTATTAGACCCAATAACTGACAGATACCTCTTCACACGAGTCCTGATGGACGGTGGCAGCAGTCTAAACCTGATATATCAGGACACAGTCCGCAAAATGGGGATAGACCCAACAAAAATTAGCCACAGCAATACTACCTTTAGAGGAGTAACGCCAGGCTCAGGGGCTCATTGCACGAGCTCCCTACTACTAGAGGTTATATTCGGCTTCCCCGATAACTTCCGTAGCGAAAATTTAACTTTCCACATTGCTCCGTTCCAAAGTGGCTATCAAGCACTACTTGGACGCGAAGCTTTCGCTCGCTTCAACGCAATACCGCATTACGCTTCCCTCACGCTTAAGATGCCCGGTCCACGTGGCATCATTACAATAAGTGGAAATATTGAGCGATCCTTGCACGCCGAAGAGAGTGTGACTGCCTTGGCAGCCGCACACTAAAACGGCCTCACCAACTAAAGCATTTGATAAGTCGTCAAGACCATAGACACGGTCAGACAAGTCCGGTGCAGCTATATGTAATCCATACAGGTTTGACGGCCACACCCCTTTTATAAAAACAAGGGGCTCCACGCGCGTAACAAGTGGCAATTTTCGCTCATCTTGAATTGTACATGGTTTCTTTAATATAACCTACCTTTTTGCACGACACCTTTTCACCTAAGTTCCTCTCTTTTACAGCTGACCATCGTGCTACACCCGTCCAGAATACGGCACAACGGAGACACAGGCGCAGACGTGCAGCAGGGACCCGTTCCAAGGATTCTTTTTAGATTAAGACCCTGCGTAAACCTTTCTTAATATCTCTTGTTGATACACATCCCTCGGATTCTCAGTACTATTGAGAAGGGCACTGTTAGGCCCGGTTTATACCATAAAGACCAAATACCTTAGGGAGTGTTCGGCGTCGCGAGTTTGGCCTTATATGCATCAGCTCCAAATCATGTCTTTGGTCAAATGTTGGGTTTGCCCGGCTCCTGTGTTTTGCTGCCTTACGTTCTGCTCTATCGGCTAAGGCGGCACCAGGGGAACTACTGCGATTGTGCCCCGGTTCATCCGGACGAGCACCTCAGTAGAGAAAGCCGAAAACTGACTGTCATGATATAGCGTGAGACTTGTCAACCACTCGATGACCTATCGGAATGTTAGAATTCCTCCGCCTTAACGAAGGGCCATTTCCCGGCCAGGCATGTACGCACCCCGAATTCGGGAGAGTGTGGAGCCACCAGGGGCTATATAGTAGCCCCACCGTCAAACTCATATGGCTAAGTGAAAGTGTTAAAGCATTATAGTCTGGTTGCCTCGTTCGATGCGCTATCACCTCCTTAATAGGACCAAGACATTGGATTAAGTGTGAACACACATCTTCTGCAAACACCCCCGCATTATATGCGTGGGGGCTGAAGCCGACGACTGCAATCTTTCAGGATATACATATATATACGTAAACGGCCGCACAGGAGGCATCATATTACTTTCGGGCAAAAGTATAAATACAGCCTTGATAAATTTAATAAAAATATTGTTTTTACAATGGGAATACATGTCACTCAAACATAATATTCTTCGAGCACTGGGCCTCTATCAAACGAGCACCCTCAAGAACTTCTTCAAAATAGTGCTCGGCAGCCACTCGGCCTATGGCCGAACCCTGCGCCGCAATAGTGGTAGCATCCATCTCCGCCCAGTATGCTTTGACACGGGCAAGGGCCATCCGTGAGCCCTCTATGCACGCCGACCTCTTCATCGCATTGATGCGCGACACCGCACCAAGGAACTGCTGCACCAGGCTAAAATAGATGTTCGGCTTTGGCCTTTCCGGCCACAGCTGATCCACGACAGACCTCATGGCGAGTCCGGACAACCTATTGAGTTTGGCCCATTCGGCTAGCTGATCAGTCAATGGAAGCGGACGCTCTGGAACGTTAAACTGCGACCAGAACAGCTTGTCCACTTCATGATCTGTTTGATCTCGGAAGTATTCGGCCGCATCGACAGCGCTCGCTGCCAAGTCCATATATGCGTCTGCCGAACTCCACAGCCGATCCAGAGGGGCATACCGCGGATCTCCAAACTTCCTTCGCAGCATAAAGGGCTTCCCAGCCACAATATCCCCGGCTTCACGCAGTTCCTCCTTCTTTTCTCTCATGGTAGAGCGGGTGTCCTTGGTCGCCATTGTGGCCTTCTCAAGGTCCGTCGCCCTCGCCCAGTTTTCTTCTTCGAGGAACTGGCAACGGTCGGCAGTGTCTTTTAACTTTACAGCCATCTTGCCATTTTATCTTTGCTCTCGCAATGTGCAGCCTTTTCGGCTCTTAACTCTTCGGCCGCCTTTAAAGCGGTCGCATTACTAATCCTTGTTTGTTCTTTGGCTCGGGCAAGCTCCGCCCGAAGGGTCTCCACGGTGGCAGCTCCGTCTACAGTCACAGCATATTAAAGATACTGGCATCACGCTGCCCTTACTATGTGACATTCACCAGAAAACATTACTTACCATGTGCCTCGTCAAGCCGCTTGTTAACAAGCTTGATGTCGGCATCTGCCGCATCCAATTGTCGCTTTACTTCGGCAAACTCATTAGTCCGGCTAGCCACCGGAGCTTCCACCACCTGCACATAAAAGCGGTATGGTTATTACCTGGGACTACGATCCTCTGTTTGCCGCCGTCCTCGGCGACAAACATAGTCTCAGGGGCTACTATCTACACAGGGCACACCTAAAAATGTGCGGTACTATCACAAATGTACATCATTTTACGTACCTCAAAGCCCGTCAGTAGACTCATAAAGGCGTCATGCAACCCGCTTTCAGCGGACGAAATCCTTTCCATCACCGTACCCATCAACGTATGGTGTTCTTCCGAGATGGTCGCTCGCTTTAACAGATCCCTCAGTGCATCCAACTGCATACCAGACGGCGCCGGACTCTTTTATTCACCCTCTTCAAGAGCCGGATACTGGGGACTTCGGGTGACCATAGGATTATCTTCTGGCCTCACCGGACCCGGGGAGGCCCTCCTTGACGACACTTCAAGGTCGCCCGCCTCTTCAGCAGGGGAGTCCGAGGGAGGCGTCTCGCTCTCCATCATCTCCGGAAGAAGATCCCCTGAAGACAAGCTCTGTTGAGAAGGGCTAAGATCTGAACTGCGAGACAAATGCTTCGGTCATTTTCCTCAGAAGTAATATCTTTACTATTAAGTATTTTTTGATCACTTACGGCTCGTTAGAGGGCTGATCCGCACGCGGACTTTGTTCGGAAAAGGCACCCTCCGAGGCAGGACCCTCTAGCGGAGACTTCTTCTCCCATTTGGAAGCATTGGTTTCCGGATCTTCAGAGGCAGTCCTCTTCCTTCCCCGGAGCGAGAGAATGTCAGATTCCTCCCCTTGGTTATCCCCCTTCATGGAGGCACTCATTCCCTCAATTGGAATTGGTAGCGATGGGGGGCCGCTTTCGCCCTCATTATTTCCTCGAGCATCTTTTCCAGTACCGGATTGTCAAAACCCTCAGGAAGGGTGGCCGAACACCGAATCATCTTCGCCTTTGTTAGCCAATCCTGGTCAAAGAGCGATTTCTTAGAATGACGTCATGATAAATGAAAGACGGTGTGTTCGGCTAGAGGATTATTTACTTGGTCGGCGGTGCGGTTGCTGCTCAGGCCCACATCCTCGATAGTATCCGGACACTCTATTTGGGGTCTGAAAAATGATTTATACATCTCCTCGTGCGTCAGGCCAAGGAAATTCTGAATAGTGCGCGGTCCTTCTGGGTTGAACTCCCACATGTGGAGGGGCCGGCGTTTGCAAGGCTAGACTCGACGAACCAACATGACTTGCACTACCATAACCAGACTGAAACCTCCTTCGAAGAGATCTTGAATGCGGCTCTGCAGTATAGGCATGTCCTTGGCTGTGCCCCAGCTCAGCCCTCTGCTAATGCATGACATCAGTTGTGGTGGAGGGCCCGCACGGAAAGCAGGGCCAGCCATCCACTTGGCACTTCTGGGAGCTGTGATGTAAAACCACTCCCGTTGCCATAATCCGGACACCTCTGGAAAGTAACCCTTTGGCCATGGAGCTCCAGTGATCTTGCTTATTAATGCGCCTCCGCACGCTACATGCTGCCCCTCGACCATCTTCGGCTTCACATCCAAGGTCTTGAGCCACGGGCCGAAGTGAGGGGTAATGCGGAACAAGGCCTCACATACGACAATAAATGTCGAGATGTGGAGAAAGGAGTCCGGGGCTAGATCGTGGAAACCTAGCCCGTAATAAAACATCAAACCCCTAACGAAGGGATCCAGAGTGAGGCCTAGACCTCGGAGGAAGTGGGAGATGAACACAACGTTCTCGTTGGGTTCGGGAGTAGGGACGACCTGCCCTCGGGCAGGCAGCCGATGCGAAACCTCGGCGGTCAGGTATCTGGCCTCCCTCAACTTCTTGATATCCTCTTCCGTAACGGAGGAGGGCATCCACCGGCCATGAAGGCTAGATCCGGACATGATTGAAGGTCCGAAGCACCTGACCTGGGCTTTGGGTGTTAGAACTCGAGGCGGGAGAAGGATTCGATTGAGCACGGGAGGGAAAAAAGTAAAAGCCTTGTCCCTTTATAAAGAGGCTGAATATCAAGCGTCCTCCTAGTGGCCGTTTGGGACTTGCCTAAAATCTAGGAGTCCTAGGCACGGTTGGGTTACCCACGACCGTATTGATGAGAATCCCGTAATTAGGGGAACACGATCTCTGCTTTGACAACACGTGTCAAGAAACCGCCTCGCGTTATGTGTGGGTCTGGTTGAAGAAAAATGGTTCGAATAATCACCGAGCCATGGCCTGATGTCATGTTGCCAAAGTGTGTCAGCAGATTAAGATTTGTGGAAATATTATTCTCTGTACGGTGGTATGTGGAATTTATTTTGCAGGGTCGGACACTATCCGGGTATTCAAAATCTTCTGTCATGTGTTCGGAGGAGGAACCCGCCTTGCAATGCCGAAGAGAACACTGCATGCCAGACTCATCGTCATTGAAGCCTGGTTCAGGGGCTACTGAGGGAGTCCTGGATTAGGGGGTCTCCGGACAGCCGGACTATATCCTTTGGCCGGACTGTTGGACTATGAAGATACAAGATTGAAGAATTCGTCCCGTGTCTGGATAGGACTCTACTTGGCGTGGAAGGCAAGCTAGGCAGTACGGATATGGATATCTCCTCCTTTGTAACCGACCTTGTGTAACCCTAACCCTCTCCAGTGTCTATATAAACCGGAGGGTTTTAGTCTGTAGGACAACATACAATCATACCATAGGCTAGCTTCTAGGGTTTAGCCTCTCCGATCTCGTGGTAGATCAACTCTTGTAATACTCATATCATCAAGAATAAATCAAGCAAGACGTAGGGTTTTACCTCCATCAAGAGGGCCCGAACCTGGGTAAAACATCGTGTCCCTGCCTCCTGTTACCATCCGCCTAGACGCATAGTTCGAGACCCCTACTGAGATCCACCTGTTTTGACACCGACAGTGACTATCACAAACAATTAATAAGAAAGAACTGTGTGAATGTTGTTGTTAATCGCACACGTTTTTTCTAGGTTGATCGTGTGTGCAGTGGAGGTTGATCGCACACGTTGTGGATCCTAGGAACGTGTCTGATCTCCACGTCTATTGCAGACATTTCGCTTTCGCAAACCGTGTGCGGTGTAATCCCTAATTAATCCCTAATTGATCCCTAATTTAAAAATCACATGTTTTGAATTTGGAAGTAGGCAATCACTTATTTCATATCCAACCATGTTTATTACAAATATAGGTTCAACCACAAATGCATAATTCGATGCACAGAAGCCTGGTTAAGAACTACAGAAGCACCACCTAAAGAACTACAGAAGCACCACCTAAAGAATGATGAAACACAGTTGTACTAAAGACTGTAAAGAGAGAGGCGGATGACATTCTGGTTGCTGGAGAAGGTGAAGCGGAATGCCCATATTGTGCCCTCCCCCATCCGTAATGCGCGCACGACTCTAGGCCAACACCTTGTGATGGTTGCCCGTCCATCCTTCACTGTCTTCATTATGACTTCTCAATGCTCATCGTAGACTAGATGAAATACTTTAACCTTCATTCTGTGTCCACCAATCATGTACTTTACGAGGTAATCTTGAGTGAACTGCTTCGATAACCAATGCGAACGAAAAAAATTTAGACATTGTTGTCTAACAACTCATTATCGGCAGTAAAAAGAGAAGGCAGCAGAGTTTGTAGTTACCATCCTACAGCTCACTGTTGTATTGGATAGAGCATAAAAAATTATTTGCTTGCCACCATTCGTATCTTTTTTCTAATAATCCTTATCTATTTCCTCACTTGATGCTTGTTCATGAATATCTCATTCACTACAGGAATCAGGAACTTTGCCGTAAGCCATGGCGGACGGCAAAGGCATGCCTTGTCGTCCGCCAGCAGACATCAATAGGTCCGGCTGAATGAGCTACATCAAAGGCATCTTTGCCGTCTGCTGGTGGACGGCAAAGATGAAATGGTCTTTGCCGTTCGCCAGCAGGCGGCAAAGGACTTGTACGGCAGGCATGTCAGCTACAAGCCATTAGTGGGTTAACGGCGTGCTTTGCCGTCTGCTGGCAGATGGCAAAGACCTTTGCATACTTGCCGTCTGCTGGCAGATGGCAAAGACCTTTGCATATTTGCCATCTGCCAGTGGACGGCAAAGCAGTCCACGTGGCAGCACCTGGGGGCTAGCCTATTTGAATTCTTTGTCGTGTGCTAGCTGACGGCAAAGATGCAATGGTCTTTGTCGTCTGCCATCCAAATAGCCAGCCTATTGCCCCAGGTTGCATAGGTAGTTGACACATGGCATATTTGCCATCTGCTGGCTGACGGGAAAGCTCTTTGCCGTCTGCTAGCCGACGGCAAAGAGCCTGTATAGCCCCTGTTTTTTCTGTTTTTTGTTAAATTCATTCAACTTCACAGATATACACATATGAAAATACTTTCGACAAGCATACCAACACATATACATACCAAATATCATATCCCTGCCATATGGATATGATCATCCAACACATATACATAGCAAATCAAAAGTCCATACGCAACATATATAGCTAGCCAACATATCCAACAACAAGCATACAATGGTTGCATCCATACATACATATATAGGTAGCAAGTTTCACATTGTTCATGCTACAAATCAAAACAAAAAGGAGGCATAAAGAGAATAGTAGACTCCATCAATGCAAGCTTCCTCATCTAAAGCAAATCTGCAAATTGGGAATGAAGAAAGTTAGAAGAAGAAGAAGAAGAAGAAGAAGAAGAAGAAGAAGAAGAAGAAGAAGAAGAAGAAATTCCATATTACTTTGCTTCTAAATACTTTGTTGCAGATATTAAGTCTTTTAGGTGTGGTTGAATTGACAACTCAGCTGCTAATACTTGAGAATATTCTTTGGCTCCCCTTGTGTCGAATCAATAAATTCCGGTTGAATACTCTACTCTCAAAAACTGTTGCGATTCTTTGTACTTGTGGGTTATCAGCACCACCCCCGCGCCGGCACGTTTCCACCTCGACGCTCCATCGCTGAGCCGCCACTACCTCTGTCATGAGCTACTAGTGCGCCTCCGCCTTGTCACTCATCAGCACCCCCACCTGAGAGCAGTCGTGCCTCCGAAGCAGCCACCACCTTCGCGGTCTTGCCCGTTGCTAAGATGCCTTCTCCTCCTCCTTGAGCCGCCCTCACGCTGCCCCCGCCAGGCACGGCCTTGAACCGCCTCGTCATCGTGGACGCACCTCCGAGCCGCCCCTGCTAGTGAAGCCTTGAGCCATCATGGACTCGCCAAGGCGCCTGACGCCCTCTATTGTGCCTCGCGTCGGCCACAGCCGCCGCCACACCACACGTCGCTCCGCCTCTGGCCCGCGAGCACACCGACTCCCCACTACTCCAGCATCTAGCTCTGGCCGGGTGTTCAAGGAAAATAAAGATAATGGGTGATCCGGCCATGGCCGAGGCAGTGATCTATGTTTTCACCAGGTCGATATGTTTTCAGTCTGCTACACATGCATGTGAAGACAAAGACAACAATGGGGCAGAAACAAGTTGCATCAGACACTCTTGGCACTGTTCACGTGACAGATCTCACGGTCAAGTACTAATTGAGTACTTCTTGCTCACATGATAATCTAGTACCAGCTAGTAATATTAATAAATAATTGCTACATCCACTCAAGAACAGCCCCACAAAATCACTTGGTTGCAGGCGGAACAAACAGAAAAAACGAGAAGCAGTTAGGCATTAGCTCATAGGTTATCAGGTGGCACATGATAGAAGTTTCTGTGAGAGGCGTACTCCTCCCAAAGAAACCATACACGGAGATAAAAGCCAAACAAATCCAATAACCTGATTGTTTTTTGAGGCTATGTCACATCACTTCACGTGCTATGTAAAGCGATCAGGATGCCAAGAAACAGTCAACGCCATCATGGGCATGCATCCAAAGGAGCATTGTGGAGGGCTATAAGCACTGCTCATCATTCGAGAAAAGGGGTTGTGGCTGTATCTGGCAGGGCCCTATCCTTTGTATATGTAAGAATCAAAAGGAATTCAGCAATAGTACTAAAAGGGGATATACGGATGCTACGATCATCTACCGTTTGAACAAATCAGGTGAAATCCATCTAGCTCATTTTTATTGATCCATTTTTATTCCTTCTAGAACAATTACTTTCGCATGTGATATATTTTATGCCATGGATACTGAGCGTGCACCAGCATCATCATGCACTAGCGTCCGCCCAAGCCACGTTGCCCAACAGGCAGGTGCACAGACCGCCATCCTGCGGTTTGGCGTCTGTCTACAAGCACTACCTCGCGAACAGATGTGCATAAGTCGCCGCTTCTGCGGCCCAGTCTACATCGACTCATCGGGACCGCTCCTGCTTCGTTGCTCAACGGATGTGCGCAAGCCTTCGCCCTTGCGGCTTGGTCTACATCAGCTCGTTGGGAACGCACCTGCGGTTGACTCACCCGTCTCCGCCGGCTTACAACGCCTCGGCCGACTCGCCCACGTCCGCACCGGCTCTGATGTCGCGGCTGTTTCTACCGTCCGCCCCCGCGGCCTGGTCTATTCCAACAACTCTGGAGAAAATCATAATATATATTAGCCTCTGCTTGCACTAGATAGCTCAATGGACAGGCGCACAATTCGTCACCACTATAGTTCGGTTAACTTCAACAACCAGCCAGGACGAACCATCAATCGAGTTCCTGGCACAATTCATACGGGATTATTTATAACCCAACATGGTTGACCTCAACCTTTCACAGATTCACATCGCGTTATCAACACCAAAGATACATAATGAGTGTCACGAAGATCATCAACTTGTTGCATTGCCTCCAGCTTTAATAAAATCTAGCCATCCGCTGTCAACTATATGCCAGTTTATGCCACAGCCAAACAATGGATATGATTTTATTCTACAATGGAAGCAATAGTCCCGGGTCGTTGGAGGCACACGACCCGACACTTGGGGGCTACATTATTCAAATCAAGATTATAGCACATATGCAAGTCCCATGTCACTGCAAGCATGCACCATGGCACTTGGGGGCTAATGAAAATTGCTTTTCAAGTCATTACATTGTCAATAGACCCGGTTATCTCAAGGAGATGAGCCGGCCTTTCGTCATTTCCTAAGTCACAGCCCAGTTATATCTTACTGAGTTGGCACTTGAGGGCTATAACATTCAGTTCTTTACCAAAGTCATAAGGTCCACATACGAAGACCCAGCCCATCATCATGCACCCCTAGACCGACGCTCCAGGCGTCTTCTATGTTTTTCGTGATCGCCGTGTGATTTAATTGTTTGTTGCATTCATCATGTCATCATCTGCATTGCATCGGAACTCCGTTGCCATCATTGTTTTCATAAAACTTGAATCCTTTCGTAGTTGCCGCTTCATCCGGACCTCTCTCTTCTATCTCTTCTCTGAGCCCATCAAACTCCCCTCTCTTTCGTCAAACCCATCGTGCGCGTCCAAAACCTTACCCGAACCTGACCCGGACAGTCATGACCGATGGGTCCGGATCATCTCCAAACGTCCCCTAAATATCTTCGTTTTATTTATTGGACTCCCTAGCCTATTTTTTAGGATGAGATAACCCCCTACCCTAATCTCACTCGCTATATATATATAAGTAGCAACCCTAGATCCTAGGAGATGTCCCATCCTCCATTCCTTCGGCCGCCACCAGACCAACTCCCTTAGCTCTGGCGATCCTCCTAGATCTGATCCAGCCAACCGAACGCCAGCCACCTCCTCCTTGGGATCTTCCCGGATCCTAACCCATAGCCAACCACCTTCCCCTTTGTTTGAGACACCACCCAATCCAACCAACGCCGATCCCCATCGGTCCAGCAAGCCACCCAGTCACCGCGTGCCTCCCTCCTGCGGCCGGTGCACCCAAGGCAGCCGCCTCCGCCAGTGCACCTCCATACCCGAGGTCCTCTTCTAGCTACCTCGCCGCCCACGTCACGAGGACCAGCCCCGAGCAGCAACCAGGAGCCGAAACCCCTGCATCCTCTGGTGCTCCCCATGCACCGCCGCAAGTAGCAGCTCCACCGGATCTCCCTCCATCGTCGAGCCCCACCAGCAGGACGCCCCGAAGCGCCCCTCTTTCTCCTTGGTTCTCCTTCATACTCTTCCTCACCTTCCTCTCCTTTCTTTTGTCCCTGCCATGGCCTCTCTCCTCACGTCACTCTCTCTGAGGTAGCAGGACGACGCCGCCGTCCTTTGCATCACCATGGACGCCCAGCTCGAGCTCCTTGTCCCTGGCCTCCTCACCATGTTTGATGCCCTTCTGCTGCACCTCGCGCCTGCCACATCCGCTGCATCTCCTCTGCATCGAGCGCCGTTCGACCCCGCGTTGAGCGATCGCCCCGCCAAGTCCATGGAGCCGCCTTGCCCGCTGCTTCTGCTGCTTCCTGCAACGCCAGCCGCTGCGCGCTTTGCTCGCCAAGTCCTCTGCTTCCTCTGCATCAAGAATGCATCGTCCCTGCATTGACCGATCCCGCGCCCCTCACTTCTGCGTCCAGGAGCAGCCCAGCTCCGCTGCCGAGCCGACCGAGCTCCCTTCACCCCGCTGGCCTACCATCTCCACCGACCTGGGCTAAGGCCCACAAGGTGAGTTGCGCCCTGCCCAGATCATGTTCAGCCCAGCTCCAATTGTTTCGGCCCGCGTATGTTTTTTTAGGTTTTGCGAATTTGTCCAATTATCCAGAGAGCCCCAGTTTTAGAGAAAAACCCCTAGACTTCATGAATTTAGTATCTAACAAATCGTGCATCAGATTAAAATGATTTAAACATGTAAAATGCTTAGAATTTCACCTAGTTTCATAATATGCTACTTTCATCCATGTTTAAAATGTCTAAAATGCTATCTGCATTTAATTTGTTAAATGACTTATTAAAATGCTTTATTTCATAACTAAGTCATCGTAACTCCGAATTAAATAAAATTTATATGTAAATGGGGTGGAAAAATGCATAGAATAACATGGTGCACTTACTTTGCATGTTTAACAAAATTATAAATATGATTTAGGTCAGAACTGTACCAAATCCAAAATATGCCCATGGGGATTTTCTGAAATTGTTGTTCATCATTCCGGCCCCATTTAACATGCCTAAATAGTTAGTTTACTTATGTTTCACCTCTTGCCATGTTAACCAACATTTAATCTTATCTTGTTCATAAACGGGAGTGAACTAAATAATTGAATGTGATGTTTCGTCAATATGTAACTTGTTGCATACTGAGCTCCACTTAATTTGTAGTATTGTTTGTTCCACTTTGCCATGCCATGCCTCATTAAATCGGACATGCATCATACTTGATTGTGCATCATAACATGCTCTTCTTTCCGGTTGTACTTCTTCTCGATAGTTTCAGTTACGTTGCGATTGTGAGGACCCGTTCGACTACATTGATTCATCTACTTCATGGATTCAATGTTCTTCCTAGTGAGATTTGACCGTCACCTTGGATCTCACTACTATCTTTGCTTTGCTAGTTGTATCGATGCTATCGCTATGTCGCGCTACCTATCGCTTGTTTATCAAGCCTCCCAAGTTGCAATGATAGCCTCTAACCTTTTTCACAATCCTAGCAAACCGTTGTTTGGCTATGTTACCGCTTTGCTCAGCTCCTCTTATAGTATTGCTAGTTGCAGGTGCAGGTGCAGGTTGTTCCATGTTGGGACATGGATATCATGCATATCTTGGGATACCACATTATCTCTTATTTAAATAATGCATATATATACTTGGTCATGGGTGGAAGGCTCGGCCTTTTGCCTGGTGTTTTGTTCCACTCTTGCCGCCTTAGTTTCCGTCATACCGGTGTTATGTTCCTTGATTTTGCGTCCCTAACACGATGAGGGTTTATCGGTTCCTCTTGACAGTTCGCTTTGAATAAAACTCTTCCAGCAAAGCCCAACATTGGTTTTACCATTTGCCTAATAACAACTAAAATTTGCATCGGGACCCGCCGGCACCCGAGGTGTCTTAATCAACCCCCCAGGCTAGTGCTCCTCATGGGTGCTGGTCCAAACCGGGCGTTGTCCGGCGCCCCCTAGGCAACCAGGGTCTCAGCCAACCCGACGTATGGCCCATCCGGTGTACCCTGAGAACGAGATACGTGCGACTCCTATTAGGCTAGGTCGATGCATCGGGAGGTCTTGCTAGTTTTGTTTTACCATTGTCAAAATGTCTTGTGCACCGGGATCCCGAGTTTGATCAGATGTCCTGCGATGGAGGATTGTCTCCGCGGATCATGAGCTTGTCATGGGCTAAGTTAGGACACCCCTACAGGGTTTAAACTTTCGACAACCGTGCCCGCGGTTATGTGGCAGATGGGAATTTGTTAATATCCGGTTGTAGTGGATTTGAACTAAACTCAATTAAAATACACCAACCGCGTGTGTAACCATGACTGTCTCTTTTCAGCTGCGTTCGAGAAAATAACACGGTTGGGTTATGTTTGAACGTAAGTAGTTCCGGATCACTTCTTGATCATTACTAGTTTGTGATCGTTGCGTAGTTTCTCATCTTGTTCTTGTACTCGTAAGTTAGCCACCATACAATGCTTAGCCGCTTGCTGCAACCTCACCACTTATCCTTTCCATACTCATTAAGCTTTGGTAGTCTTGATACCCATGGTAATGGGATTGCTGAGTCCTCGTGGCTCATAGATACCTACAACAACAGTTGCAGATACAGCTAATGCGATGATCTGACGCGAGAGCGATGCATGCTTGCTTTTGGAGTTCTTCTTCTGCGTCTTCTTCTTCGATCAAGGGATAGGTTCCGGGTCGGGGAGCCTAGGATTAGTAGGAAGGATGTCGTTCTTCTTTGTCGTTTGATTTCATCCATAGTCAGATTCTGCTCTTCTGTATGATGATTGCTATGTATTTATGAACTATTGTATTGATGTTCTAGCTTGTGGCGAGTGTAAGCCTTTATCTTATATTCTCATCTATTCAGTACATGGTATGTTGTAATGCTATCCACCTTGCTATGCACTCGAAATGCGGTTGTGCCCCAATCATGAATTCATCACGTGATTGGGATAGAATCCCATCTTGGGCGCTACAAGTTGGTATCAGAGACTTACCGACCTTAGGAGCCCATTGATTGATCCAACCGCTATCGTTGTTGAGTCTAGAAGAACACTATTTTGAGTCTAGTTATATCGGAGAGTAAGAATTCTTTTTACTTCTCATCCCCTTCGTTGCTCTGGTGAGGACTCCTAACGTAGATGTTTTGACTTCACTCTCCTCTTTTTCACTCATTTTTAAGGATCACACGGTTATTGTTAGATCGTTGTGATATCATTGTGATGGGAATTCTGTCTTGGCGCCTCTTGACATTTAGGGTTGTGGCAGTGTCCCGGGGAGTTGAGTTCGAAGGTGTTTTTGTCACAGTGCTTATCATTTCAGTTCCGGAATACCAGAGGTCGCCGACATCGAAAATGCTTCTATACTATTTGTGGTGAGAGTAGTTTGATGAGACCCAGTACTGGGGAGAGCGATCAGATTTATTGCCACATCTAGTATACCGGAAGTTTTCGAATGTCTGAGGTACACGATTTCCGAGGTTTTCTTGGTTATGTGTTGACGGATGGATACAGTTGGAGTGTAGGATTTGTTAGTTGTGTGAGATATTTGTGCCTCCCTGTATCCCCAACACCAGATTGCATAACCAGAAAGCTTCAGGAGTTCATAGGTGGGAATTCAAGTAGTTACCTAGGTTTATCCTTCCAACAAATGCATGGGGGCTATGCATTTGTTCCAGCTTATTTCCCAAGGCAATCCTTTGTTTTGTTTTGAGTTGTGGTATTTGAGTTGCTTCAATGTCAAGTGTTGATCCATACCTTCCCTAAATGGTGTTCTCATATTTCTATGGGAGTGCTAATCCTTCTTGATCATTAAGGTTATCATGTCAATTCTTTCCAACCGATGTGTTTCTCTTCAAGTTAATCGTATCCTTTCAATATTTGCTAGATCAATTCTCAGTTCTTCGCAACGGTGTTTGTTTCATCCATCCCAAGTTGCCTTTGTTTTCCCACCATTACACCCTTTACTTCAAGGACTCATATATCTTAATCAAGTATCCATCTTATTCATGAGAAGTCTATCCAGTTTTTCTCCTTCAATGTTCTTACCCGGTGTTTCTCGTGAAGATGCTTAGGAGCTTCAAGTTTATCATTATTCGTTCTCTTTTCTTTTCCGATGGAGTCAATTCAAGCTTCGGTGTTAATCATATCTCTTCCTTTTGTTTCACATGCTTTCCCATGTGGAAATTTCTTATTCAAGTCTCTCTTATTTATTCACCTCTATTCATATCCGGAGTGTAGAAGATATCTCGGAAGATTCATGGTTCCATTCTTAATCCGTTCAAGCTATTTCAAGGTTGTTATCTCCTTCGAGCCATTTAATTAAACAGGTGTTGTCTCTCTTTAAACTCATTTTAACGGTGTCTTCTTTTGAGTGGACCCTAACCCATAGGTCTTTTCCCAGGATCTTACCCGACTCTTCTAATTTTTCCGAAGCTACTCTCGAATTCTTTTAGAAGTTTGACATAAGAATGAATTCTCGTCAGTCAATTACCTTCTCCAGTGTCGCATTCAAATTCTTGTCATCTTTGGCTCAACATTTATATTCTTCATCGTTCTGGAGTGTCTCAACAATTTTGGTGGTATTTCTCGTCATCATTCTTAGCTAAGAAGACCGAAGAAGAATTTCTCCTAAATCTTGGTCCGTTCTCTTGAAGATTCATGGTTCTAGCTTCATGCCATCCTCATAATTGTTTTCGATTGTGACAATTCTTTTCGTACCATCCGGAGCATTTTAGGAGTTGTTTTCATTTCTTGTTCATCTGAAGGCCATCATTTCAAAGGATTTCTTCGTTCTAAGTTTTCAGCTTGGTTCTCCAGTTATTCTAAATTGATGTCTCTTCATTCATTCTCCAATTCGTCCGGTGCATTGTTCAAGTATTCTCCAATCAGATCGTGATCTCTTCGTTCCCTTGTATCATCTTCGTGCGTTCGTAATGCTTTCCGGAGAGTCATTCTCTTTTCATCATTCGTTTCAATCCTTACGATGGTTTGTTCAAGAGTTTTCTCAAGTTTGAGCTATATCTATCCTTAATCCTTCAAGAGAATAAGTGGCATGCCAATTCTGTTGCTTGTTATCAATTTAAGTTGATGAACATTCAATGACATAAAATTTCTTATCATCGAGGTGATTTAATTCCTTATCCCGGAGGCTCGTCAAAATTCCCGGATCAAGTGTTTCATCCTTTTCTTTCCAGAGTCTCAAGCTCTCAATTATATCATCACGAAGATCCATCTAAATCATTGCAAGGCTTCAATCTTATGCTTTCAACTTTCATTTCTTTCTAGCATCCTTTTATTACCGGAGTTCTTCATGAAGGCTCTACATGATGGTTAATCAAAGACATTATTCATTCTCGAAGTGTTCGTTAAGATTTTGTTGGAGGAGCTCAAGTATTCTTCTTCTTGCATTTCGAGGTGCAATTCATTCTCCCTTATCTTTTGAACTGGAGTGTTGCATCTCTTCATTCCTTTAAACTAATTAATTGTTTGGTAGTGGTAGAATTTCACCTCAAGTATGGAGATGTTTTTTATAAGCCCACAATAGCCTTGTGCTTTTCGTTGTTGATTTTTTTTCAACAACTCCGTTCAACCCTTCGATGTAACGATGCTTTCCAAGTTCATTTATGGCAGAAGTTGACATTTTCTGCTCCGTTCTTTTTTTCTAACGATTGAGCTTCTATTCTTTTTCCGAAGGCATTGTGTTGATGCTCTCTTTGAGTTATCATCCCATCTTGTCAAGCTCATGTTCCATTCCTTCCATGTTTAACCGGAGTGCCGCCCAAATTTTTCGTATCCATTGCTTCTCTTTTCAACCGGAGTGGTTTTAAATTCTTTTGTGACCCTTGGTTCATGTCTTTGCAACCTCTAGGTTATCATAATGTTCCTTGTTCCTCTTTGCTAACATAGTGTTTGCACTCTCTTTCATCTCCATTGTATTATTTCTTTCAGTTTGTTCAACCTCTCAAGGTCCGTGGTTTCACTTGTTTGTCAAAGCAGCAACTTTTTTGTACCTCTTGCTCTTTCGCTTCTCTCCGGTGCCATCCCTAGATCTCGTTGCGAGATCTTTTGTAAGTGGAGGAGTTCTGTGACACCTCAAGACCGATGATCCAGATAACTTCCATGTTTTTCGTGATCTCCGTGTGATTTAATTGTTTGTTGCATTCATCATGTCATCATCTGCATTGCATTGGTACTCCGTTGCCGTCATTGTTTTCATAAAACTTGCACCAGCTCGTAGTGGACGCCTCAACCGGACTGCTCTCTTCTATATCTTCTCCGAGCCCATCAAACTCCCCTCTCTTTCATCAAACCCCTCGTGCGCATCCGAAACATTACCCGAACCCGACCCAGGCAGTCGTGACCGATGGGTCCGGATCATCCCCAAATGTCCCATAAATATCTTCTTTTTACTTATTAGACTCCCTAGCATATTTTTTCGTCCATCCGATTATGATTGTAGGGATGAGATAACCCCCTACCCTAATCTCACTCGCTATATATATAAGCAGCAACCCTAGATCCTAGGAGATGTGCCATCCTTCGATTCCCTCCGCCACCACCAGACCAACTCCCTTCACTCTCGGATCCTCCCAGATCCGATCCAGCCAACTGAACGCCTGCCACCTCCTCCTTGGGATCTTCCCCGATCCAAGCCCGTAGCCAACCACCTTCCCCTTCGTTTGAGCGACCACCCAATACAACCAGCGCCGACCCTATCGATCCAGCTAGCCACCTAGTCACCACGCGCCTCCCTCCCTGCGGCCGGTGCACCCAAGGCAGCCATCTCCACCACTGCACCTTCATGCCCAAGGTACTCCTCTAGCTACCTCGTCGCCCGCATCACGAGGACCAGCCCCGAGCAACAACAAGGAGCTGAAACCCCTACATCCTGTCGTGCTCCCCATGCACCGCCAAAAGCAACAGCTCCACCGGAGCTCCCTCCGTCGTCGAGCACCACCAGCAGGATGCCCCGAAGCACCCCTCTTTCTCCCTGGTTCTCCTTCCTACTCTTCCTCACCTTCCTCTCCTTTCATTTCTCCCTGCTATGGCCTCTCTCCTCACGTCACTCTCTCTGACATAGCAGGACAACGCCATCCTCTGCATCGCCATCGACACCCAGCTCGAGCTCCTAGTCCCCGGCCTCCTTGCCATGGCTGCTGCCCTTCTGCTAAACCTCGCGTCTGCCACAGCCGCTGCATCACCTCTGCATCGAGCACTGCTCGACCCTGCGTTGACTCGTCGCCCCGCCAAGTCGATGGGGCCGCCTTGCCTGCTACTTCTGCTGCTTCCTGCAACGCCAACCACCGCGCGGTTTGCTCGCCAAGTCCTCTGCTTCCTCTGCACCGAGGACGCATTGTCCCCGCGTTGAATGATCCCGCACCCTCACTTCTGCATCTAGGAGCAGCCCAGCTCCGCTGCTGAGCCGGCCCAGCTCCCTTCGCCCCGCTGGCCTGCCATCTCCGTCGACCTGGGGCAAGGCCCACAAGGTGAGCTGCGCCCCGCCCAGATCCTGTTCAGCCCAGTTCCAATTGTTTCGGCCCACGTATGTTTTTTAGCGTCTGTGAATTTGTCCAATTATCCAGAGAGCGCCTGTTTTATAGAAAACCCATAGACTTCATGCATTTAATATCTCATAAACCGTGCATCGGATTAAAATGATTTAAACATGTAAAATTCTTAGAATTTCATCTATTTTTATAATATGCTACTTTCATCCATGTCTAAAATTTCTAAAATGTTGTTTGCATTTAAGTTGCTAAATGACTTATTAAAATGCTTTATTTCATGACTAAATCACCGTAGCTCCGAATTAAACAAACTTTATATGTAAATGGGGTGGAAAATGCATAGATTAACATGGTGCACTTACTTTGCATGTTTAACAACATTAAAATATGATTTAGGGTAGAATAGTACCAAATCCAAAATATGCACATGGGGATTTTCCGAAATTGTTGTTTGTCATTCCGGCCTCATTTAAACTTGCCAAAATAGTTAGTTTACTTATGTTTCACCTCTTGCCATGTTAACCAACATTTAATCTTGTCTTGTTCATAAACGGGAGTGAACAAAATAATTGAATGTGGTGTTTCGTCAATATGCAACTTGTTTCATATTGAGCTCCACTTAATTTGTAGTATTGTTTGTTGCACTTTAACATGCTATGCCTCATTAAACCGGACATGCATCATACTTGATTGTGCATCATGACATGCTTATGCTTGTTGGTTTACCATATTGTTTGCTTCTTTCCGGTTGTACTTCTTCTCGATAGTTCCGGTTACATTGCGATTCTGAGGACCTGTTTGACTACATTGGTTCATCTACTTCATGGATTCAGTCTTCTTCCTAGCGGGATTTCAGGCAAGATGACCGTCACCTTGGATCTCACTACTATCTTTGCTTTGCTAGTTGTCTCGATGCTATCACAATGTCGCGCTACCTACCACTTGTTTATCAAGCCTCCCAAGTTGCCATGATAGCCTCTAACCTTTTCCACCATCCTAGCAAACCGTTGTTTGGCTATGTTACTGCTTTTCTCAGCCCCTCTTATAGCGTTTTTCTAGTTGCAGGTGTAGTTGCAGGTTGTTCCATGTTGGGAGATGGATATCATGGATATCTTGGGATATCACAATATCTATTATTTAATTAATGCATCTATATACTTGGTAATGGGTGGAAGGCTAGGACTTTTGCCTAGTGTTTTGTTCCACTCTTACCGCGTTAGTTTTTGTCATACCGATGTTATATTCCTTGATTTTGCGTCCCTAACACGATGAGGGTTTATGGGGCCCTCTTGATAGTTCGCTTTGAATAAAACTCTTCCAACAAGGCCCAACATTGGTTTTACCATTTCCCCAATAACAACTAAAACTTGCATAGCGACCCACCGGCACCCGACGTCTCTTACTCAACCCTCCGAGCCAGTGCTCCTCCTGGGTGCTGGTCCAAACCGGGCGATGTCTAGCGCCCCGTGGGCAACCAGGGTTTCAGCCAACCCGACGTCTGGCCCATCCGGTGTACCCTGAGAATGAGATACGTGCGACTACTATCAGGCTAGGTCGGTGCATTGGGAGGTCTTGCTGGTTTTGTTCTACCATTGTCGAAATGTGTTGTCCACCGAGATCCCGAGTTTGATCGGATGTCCCACGATGGAGGATTGTCTCCGCGGATCGTGAGCTTGTCATGGGCTAAATTGGGACACCCCTACAGGGTTTAAACTTTCGAGAGCCGTGCCCGCGGTTATATGGCAGATGGGAATTTGTTCATTAACCTCGGACATTAACAAATTCCCATCCGCCATAACCGCGGGCACGGCTTTCGAAAGTTGAAAACCCTGCAGGGGTGTCCCAACTTAGCCCATCACAAGCTCTCACGGTCAACAAAGGATATTCCTTCTCCCAGGAAGACCCGATCAGACTCGGAATCCCGGTTACAAGACAATTCGACAATGGTAAAACAAGACCAGCAAAGTTGCCCGATGTGCCAACATCCCGATAGGAGCTGCACATATCTCGTTCTCAGGGCAACACCGGATGAGCAATCCGTACAACTAAAACCATCCCTCAAGTTTCCCCGTGGTGGCGCTGCAAGGGGCTCTAGTTTGGACCAACACTTAGACAAGCACTGGCCCGGGGGGGTTAACATAAAGATGACCCTTGAGTCTACAGAACCCAAGGGAAGGTGATAGGTTGTTAAGCAAATGTAAAACCAAGGTTGGGCCTTGCTGGAGGAGTTTTATTCAAGGCGAACTGTCAAGGGGTTCCCATTATAACCCAACCGTGTAAGGAACACAAAATCAAGGAACATAACACCGGTATGACAGGAACTAGGGCGGCAAGAGTGGAAAAAAACACCAGGCATAAGGCCGAGCCTTCCACCCTTTACCAAGTATATAGATGCATTAAAGTAAATACGAGATGATAATGATATCCCAACAATATCCATGTTCCTACAAGGAACAAACTTCATCTTCACCTGCAACTAGCAACGCTATAAGAGGGGCTGAGCAAAGCAGTAACATAGCCAAACAATGGTTTGCTAGGAAAGGTGGGTTAGAGGCTTGACATGGCAATATGGGAGGCATGATATAGCAAGTGGTAGGTATCGCGACATAGCAATAGAGCGAGCAACTAGCAAGCAAAGATAGAAGTGATTTCGAGGGTATGGTCATCTTGCTTGAGATCCCGCAAGGAAGAGGAGCGAGTCCATGAAGAAGATAAACAGACGTAGTCGAACGAATCCTCACAAACGCGACGGTATCGGAACTAACCCAAAGAAGCAACACCGGAAAGAACCAAATAACATAGTGAACAACCATCACATAAACATGTCATGATGCACAATTAAGTTTGATGCATGTCCGGTTTCAATATGCATGGCATGGCAAAGTGCAAAAACAAAACTACAAGTTAAGTGGAGCTCAATATGCAACGAGTTGCATATTGACGAAACACCACATCAATTATTTAGTTCTCTCCCGTTTATGTACCCAACAATATTAAGTGTTGTTAAGCATGGCAAGAGGTGAAGCAGAACAAAACTATACCATCTAAACAATTTAAATGGCACCGGATATAACAAACAAAAAATCCGGTAAATCCCCATATGCATTTAGCAAATTAATGCAAACAACAATTTAAACATTCTTGATGTTGTTATCATGATGCGGATGACATTTGCAAGTTTTATGCAATTTTATGAAAATATTGATAAGAGCATGATATGAAGCATTTGTCATCGTGGTGGAAATGAAAGGGTGCCACGGCAACGAATCCGAAAATGATGCCATGGCAACATATCGGTTTGGTAGCTCATGGAGATGCCGGTGCAAAATGATAGGTGACGGAAGCGTGTCATGCAAGGATGGTAGGGTGATCCCGGATACCGGGTTCCCACAGGTGGACGGCGTGGCAACGAGGAGGACCATGCAAGCGACGATTCGACCATGGTGCAAACATGGGCATCTCAAACAATACATCACATGCATATGGTCCATGGCCATCATTCCAGTGGTTATACCTTCTCAAAAGTGCAATTATGGAGTGGTTCGAGTTCGTCGAGGGAAGTAGTCGTTCACGGGTCATCGAGGGAAGTAGTGGTTCATGTTCGTTTTCGGAGAGGTACTTGACGAATACAAGGTTTTCGGGGGCGACGGTAGTAGAACTTGGCGAATCTGTGTTCTTCGGAGGTCGTCATCGAACTTGGTCAAATACACAATGTGGGTAGACGTTCACTCGATGGCCTTCGGCATCGGTGGTAGTCGTACAACATTTTCGTAGCTGTTCGGGGTCATCGTGAAGGTGCTTGGCACAGCATAGGTCTCCGGGGTCGTCGGGTACATGTTCATGAAGTAGTCGTACATATCAACGGTAGTTGTACACGTGACATTGGGGTACTTGTCGGTCCGGTCTTGACAGAGTAGATGTACACGTTGTCGGGGTACTTGTCGCATCACCGGGTGTAGTCGTACACGTACGGAACGGACCTTGGCGTGTCCATGTACTTGGCTGTCTCCGAGTTCACGAAGATGTAACAGAACGACGACGGTAAGTGCAGTGTGACCCCGGGTCTACGGAGGTTTGGGAAGAGCCAACCGAAACAACACCACGTCTAGGGTTTTGGAGGTCAACGAAGAAGGCTGGTCAGCCTCGGTCTTGAGGGCAGCAAGGAAGGAGCAGGAGCTCGCTGGACCTCGGCGCCAGTTGCAAGGACTTGGCATGATGCAGGGGCGACGAGGCTCGCAGCGGAGGTCCAGGGGCACGGCGTGACGGCGAAGTACGATAGCTGTAGGTCTTGGCCGGCGACGGGGAGGTCCGTGGCGATGCGTGGAAAGAGCAGCTGCTGCAGGGCACGGAGGACGACACTAAGCGCAGGTGGAGGAGGAGTTGCAGGGGAGCGGCCGGAGATGCGGGGGTCTGAGGGAGCGCGGTCGCCGTCTGTGACACTGGTCGCGCAGGACTGCTCCAGCGGGTAGGAGGGGGTGAGGGGATCAGATCGAGTGCAGGTGGCGAGAGGGAGGATCCTGATGCGTGGTGTGAGTGGGTGGAGACGGGAGCAGGGGAAGGAGACGAGGGAGAGGACGAGGGGATCGGGGAGATGGGGAACAAGTGCGGGGAAAGAAGGATGGGAGCGAGCCTAGGCTCTCACTGGCGGCGCTGACGGGAGGAGGAGGGGGATCGATGGGCTAGGGTTAGAAGGGGTTAGGTGGGCTTTGGGCAGGGATGACTGGGCCTAGCAGGCCGGCCTCGGTGCAAAAGGACTGCGGGAGGCCGCGGTAGTTGGGAGGCCCAGCTGGCTCATGGGCTTCCTTCTCTCTCTCTCTTACTCTCTTTTCCCATATAAAAAATAGAAAAAGAGAAAGAAAAGAAAGAGAAGTTAGGGATGGAATCTGGGCATGGGGATAATTTTCACGGACTTGTAAAAATATGCACGGTCCACGAAAAATAGGAGAGGCATGATTGAAAGATGTAATTCAAACTCATTTGAATTTAATTCGAATGGGTTTGAACTAGGGCTTGGTTTTAGAAGTGTCCCAAAAATGTTGAGAATTTAGGTGGAGCTCCGGAAAATGAAGAAAGGATATATGGCAAATTTAGAGGCCAAGAGTTGTGATAACAAAGGCATTGGGATTTTTGCAAGTGTGTTAAGGTGAATTCCAAAATAGTGGAATATTTATTATAGCTCCCTAATATTGGGGTATATGTTGTAAAGAGAATCACCACATGAATTCCCTCGGTTTAAATGGACCGAAGATCCATACGATTTAATTAGTTGAGCTGGAAAAGATTAAAGACATGATGCAATGATGAATGCAACAAACTAACAACTCACACGACGAAACTCGGAAAAACATGGAAGGTGTCGTGGGTTTGTCACGGCAGATGTCCTCGTGAAAGGAGTTAGTCGTGGAGCCATCGCTACGGGTTAGCTTAAAGGGGTTAAACCGGACAAAGGACAGGAGGGGTTTTATACTAGTTCAACCCCTTCAATGAAGGTGAAAGCCTACATCTAGTTGTGATTGGTATTGATAGGGTTTCGATGACTAGGGAGCGAATCCGCTTTGCCTGGCTTTGGAGTTGTTGTCTATCGTCCTTAAACCGCTGCCGGTCGTCCCTTTAAATACATAGGTCAACGCCTGCCGGTTTACAGAGCCCCGACGCCAGATCATAAATGTGTCCGTCTCGGTCTCTATTCCTCTAACTTACAATACAAGTTACATGAAAGAGTCGGTTTACATCTACAGGCCTTAACCCGCCTTTGGGCCTTGGGCCTTCATAAAGCGCCACCATCCTCATGTCTTCATGGGCTTCTATCTTCATGGAGCTAACCCGGCCACTCCTAGCTGGTTTACCTCCAGTAATCATATCCCCAACATTAGGCCTCAGATTGATTTGAACTTGTTCATGTCAATCTTCAATACTTAGAAAAATTCTTGCCCTGTCACCTTCATATGAATCTCGTAAACCGCCGTGATGTCATCCTTTAGATCCGTATTAAACCGCCCTGACGTCGTCTATTCGTTGAAGCAGAAGATTCCCTTCATTAATGAATATCCAACCATCTAGGTGACATCCTTATTAACTATCCATTTTTTAGCTCCTCGATTCCCACACTTGTCGCTTATCGCTTTGCCTTATAAATAGGACCATGGGCCCTTCTCCTTTTTCCCCTTCGTCTCCTTCACTTATTGTTCCTCCTAGCGACATCTCTGCCCCTGAGCGCCGCCGCCGTCACCGAGCTTCGCCTCCGTCCTTTCGCCGGCCGCTGCATCAACCTGGTTGCACCAGAGAACCGTGACATACCTCCTTTGTCTTGACAGCCACTGTAACTCCCTTCCTTTCTCCGTTGTAGATCTATCTAGGGTTTCCTAATTCATCAAAGTTCATCGAGACTCCGACGCTGTTCTTCCCTTGTTTCTTCTTAGTCCGTGGATAAAACTTCAAACCTGATGTACTCCACGTAATGGCTTATCTTCTGTTACCAAAACAAACCTTTATGCGCATAAAACACTGATCTGGTCCCTTGTGAACTGCTTCAAGATCAACCTTTTAGGTCTAAATCCTTTTATTTTCCTGTCTTACGGTAGATCCAAAATTTCACTGCAACATTATGAAATCTGTTTTTACCTTACTAAATCATTCTTGCCTTAGATTTGTATCCTCTTTACCACATTGGCGGTTTACCTTTGTAAAAGCAATCTATCATATACCATTAGCCCTCTGGTGAACCGGGCAAGCCTTTTACCTCCATTGTTATACTTCGGTTTAATAGTATGTGCATTCCTTTGTTCTGATATTGCCTTGTCATTCATTATAGTATCAGCCTCCGGTTTACGCAATTTACATACCTGTATGTGTTTATTCCGTCGCATCTTATATATCACCATGAATGATTTGTAAACCGGTATTTCCTGTCAGCTTTTCGCTTGCAATGGCCAAACAGTTCTATGCTTGTAACTGGGCTCCCTCCCGAGTCACTGAAGAATAGCTTAACGGAATGGTCAGGATTGGTACTTTGCCAAAAAAGAATGAAATCCGGTGGTGAGTTCCTGGATCGGAGAATCCTCCTACTCCTAAGCAGGGTGAGGTAGTGGTATTTGTTGACCACATAGGACGTGGTTTCAAATCGCCCGGGTCAAAGTTTTTTCGGGATGTGCTTGCCAGTTTCCAGCTCCACCCTCAAGATATTGGACGTAACTCAGTTTCCAATATATGCAACTTCCAAGTCTTCTGTGAAGTGTATCTACAGGAAGAACCAACTGCTGAGTTGTTCTGGGATTTTTTCCATCTGAACCGGCACACTAAATTTGTAGATGGACCCAACACTGAACTTGAGGGTGTCTCAATTCAAAAAAGAAAAGCGGTCGAATTTCCTCATGCCAAGGTGCACAGCCACCCAAAAGATTGGAACCAAACTTGGTTATACTGTAAAGATACCTTGTAACGCCCCGAGACCGATGTGCCAGGTGTCGTGCAGTTATTCGCTGTTGTTGCGTTGTCATTGCTTGCGTGTCATGCATCTCATATCATGTCATCATGTGCATTGCATCATCATGTTTTCAAAACTTGCATCCGTCCCGGTCTCCTCATTCCTTCCGTTGTCCGTTCTGAGCCCAACCACACTTGCACGCGCCCGCGGCATGTCCAAGATAGTATTTTATAAGTGGCCGGGAAATGTTCTCGGAATGGGTTGAAAGTCATGTGGTGTCGTTTTGTTGTCAGTAGACCGCCTGCCAAGTTTCATCGCATTCGGAGTCCGTTTGACGTCCCAACGGATAAATATAGCGGCAATAGTAGCCGGTCTAACGTCGGACGTTTTCGGTCTCCGGAAACAGTCGCCGGGCCTCCCTCTCTTCTCTTCTCTCAGCTCGAGACCATCTGCACAGCCCACCTAGTCCATCCTCCTTCCCCTCTTCGCTTCCGGAGTTGCCCGATGCGATCGCGCGGTCCGAAACCCTCTCTGCATAGTGCATCGAACCCCTCACGTGAGCGCCCGAAAGCTGTCCCGGACCCGACTCGGACAGTCGTTACCGCTGTGTCCGGATCATCCCCAAACATCTACAAAATATCTCCGTTTTCTTAATTGGACTTCCTAACCTATATTTTTCTCGACCGCCCGATTATAATCAGACGAACCGGATTAGTCCCTACCTAGTCCCCTGCCTATATAATCAGACCAAATCCCTAATTTCTAGGGATCCTCCCGAGTGCCGCCACTCTTCCTGTCTCCTCCTCATCGAGATCCTCCCGATCCAAAAAATCCCCTCGCAGCCAGTCTCTCCACCTCGTTTCTCCCACCAAAACTCCACTCGGCCTTCCGTGCCCGGCCAATCCAGAGCGTAGCTCCTCCCTGCCTCGATCTGGAAGGAGGAGCGCAAGCCCCTGCAGCCGCCCGAGGCCTCCGCGGCCTGCTCCTCCCGCCTTCCTTCGCGCCGCCGCCGCCGGCAACCAGCTCCTCCAAATCGCCCCCATCTCTGCACCCGCGCTGAACGCCTCCCGCCTCGCCGAGCACATGCGGGACTCCTCGCTCCCGTCGTCTTCCCCGAGCAGGAGCTCATGCCCGAGCTCCTCCGCCACTAGCAGCTCCGCGGCGCCGCCTCCCTGTCGGCCCCGACCTTGCCTCGCCGCTCCGGCGAGTCCCCGACGAGCAGATGAGTGCCCCGCACCGCCCTTGCTTCCTTCTCCTTCGTCATCGCTCTTCTTCCCGCGGCTCACCTCGTCTGTCTCTCTCTCTCTGCGCTTCAAAGGTGCCCGCAGCCACAGCCCTGCAGCCCCGCAAGCAGCAGCTTCACCGGAGCTCCCTCCGTCATTGAGCACCACCAGCAGGACGCCTCGTCAGCGCCCCGGTGCCCCATCTGCATCGCGCCTCTTCCGCCTTGGAACCGGCCGCCCTTGCCATCCCGCACCGCCGCGCCAAGTACCGCAGCTGCCTCCTCTCCGGCGTCGCGCCCAAGCCCCACGTCGCCGGCAGCCGTTCCCGCCGCCCGCGTCGCCAAGCCCGGCCGCAGCCGTCGACCACTGCGTCCCCTGCTTCAAGAATGCCGGTTCCAGCGTCGCCCCTCGTTGACTTGTCCTAGCGCCAGCGTGGATGAGATCCACGTCGCCCGCGCCTGGGCCTTCTTGCTCAGCTCCAAGCCAGATCCGGCCTGCCCGGCCGCATCCACCGACTGGGCTAAAGCCCATGGGTGAGCGCCCACAGCTCCTCCTCTCTGTTGGGTCAGCCAGTTTTGGCCCGATGTGTTTTTTTTCCCTGCGAACGAATTTGCCTATTAATCCAGTGATTTACTGTTTTACAGAAAAACCCTCCTTGTTCATGCATTTAATAACTCACAAACGGTGCATCATATGTAAAAACTTAATATATGAAAAATGCTTAGAATTCTGTCTAGTTTCATAATATTCCACTTTCATCCATGTTAAAATGTTTAAAATGATGTTTGTTTAAATTTGCTCAAATGCCATGTTAAAATGATTTAATTCATAACTATTTAACCGTAGCTCGGAATTAAATAAACTTTATATGTAAATGGGGTAGAATTTTGCCTAGTTTAACATGGTGTACTTACTTTGCATGTTTAACAACTCTAAAATTGTGTTTATGGCAGAACAGTACCTAATCCATAAATATGCACATGGGGATTTTCCGGACTTGTTGTTCGTTGTTTCCGGCCTCATTTAACCTTGACTAGATAGGTAGTTTTCATTTGCTTCACCCTCTTGCCATGCTTAACAACATTTAATATTGTTGGGTACATAAACGGGATCAAACTAAATAACTTATCGTGGTGTTTCGTCAATATGCAGTTGCATATTGAGCTCCATTTAATTTGTAGGATTGTTTGTGCACTTTGCCATGCCATGCCTCATTAAACCGGACATGCATCATACTTGTTTGCGCATCATGCCATGTTTATGTGATGTTTGTTTACTATGTTGTTTGTTTCTTTCCGGGTTGCTTCTCTCGTTAGCTTCGGTTTCGTTCCGGAGTTGTGAGGATTCGTTCGTCTACGACCGTTTGTCTTCTTCTTGGATTCGCTCTTCTTCCTTGCGGGATTTCAGGCAAGATGATCATACCCTCGAAATCACTACTATCTTTGCTATGCTAGTTTGCTCACTCTTTTGCCATGCCAATGCTACGATGCCTACCATTTGCTTGTCAGCCTCCCAAATTGCCATGTCAAACCTCTAACCCACCCTGTCCTAGCAAACCGTCGATTGGCTAAGTTACCGCTTTGCTCAGCCCCTCTTATAGCGTTGTTAGTTGCAGGTGAAGATTGAAGTTTGTTCCTTGTTGGAACATGGAGATGTTGTTCCTTATTGGAACATGTTTACTTGTTGGGATATCACAATATATCTTACTTAATTAATGCATCTATATACTTGGTAAAGGGTGGAAGGCTCGGCCTTATGCCTGGTGTTTTGTTCCACTCTTGCCGCCCTAGTTTCCGTCATATCGGTGTTTTGTTCCCGGATTTTGCGTTCCTTACACGGTTGGGCTATTATGGGAACCCCTTGACAGTTCGTCTTAAGTAAAGCTCTTCCAGCAATGCCCAACATTGGTTTTACCATTTGCCACCTAGCCTTTTCTTTCCCTTGGGTTCTGTAGACTCAAGGGTCATCATTGTTTTACCCCCCGGGCCAGTGCTCCTCTGAGTGTTGGTCCACCTGTCTGCTACCGGTGGCCACCAGGGGCAACTCTGGGATGGCCTACCCGTACCTAGGACAATCTGAGTGTGCCCTGAGAAAGAGATATGTGCAGCTCCTATCGGGATTTGTCGGCACATTCGGGCGGTGTTGCTGGTTTAGTTTTACCCTGTCGAAATGTCTTGTTGTACCGGGATACCGAGTCTGATCGGAATGTCTCGGGTGGAGGTCTATTCCTTCGTTGACCGTGAGAGCTTGTCATGGGCTAAGTTGGGACACCCCTGCAGGGATTTGAACTTTCGAAAGCCGTGCCCACGGTTATGGGCAGATGGGAATTTGTTAACGTCCGGTTGTAGAAAACCCGAAGTTGACCTTAATTAAAATACATCAACCGTGTGTGTAACCGTGATGGTCTCTTTCCGGCGGAGTCCGGGAGGTGAACACGGTCTTGGAGTTATGCTTGACGTAGGTCGCTATAGGATCACTTCTTGATCGCTACTAGCTTCACGACCGTGCCTTGCTTCTCTTCTCGCTCTCTTTTGCGATTGTAGCCACCATATATGCTAGTCGCTTGCTGCAGCTCCACCTCATTACTCCATCCTTCCTATAAGCTTAAATAGTCTTGATCTCGCGGGTGCGAGATTGCTGAGTCCCCGTGGCTCACAGATACTTCCAAAACCAGTTTGCAGGTGCCTATGTTACCGAGCAGGTGACGCAACCAAGCTCAAGGAGGAGCTCGATGAAGATCTTGCCCTTTGTGTTGTTTCGTTCTAGTTGATCAGTAGTGGAGCCCAGTTGGGGTCGATCGGGGACCTTTGTCGCATTTGGGGTTCTTCTTTTATTTTGGTTCCGTAGTCGGACCTTGATTGTATCTGGATGATGTAATGCTTTATTCATGTAATTGTGTGAAGTGGCGATTGTAAGCCAACTATGTATCTCTTTCCCTTATGTATTACATGGGTTGTGTGAAGATTACCTCACTTGCGACATTGCTTTCAATGCGGTTATGCCTCTAAGTCGTGCTTCGACACGTGGGAGATATAGCCGCATCGAGGGCGTTACAAGTTGGTAATCAGAGTCTTCCCCGACCTTAGGAGCCCCCACTGATTGATCGTTTTTAGCGGCCGAGTTGTGTCTAGAAAAAATGTTTTGAGTCCTTTAGGAATTATATATCAGAGAGTTTAGGAATTCTTTTTACTCCCCAGTCCCTTCGTTGCTCTGGTAAGGCATCCTGACGTAGAGTTTTGACTCTTCTCTTCTTAAATTTCACTAAAAAAAATTTAGGATCACGCGGGTATCTTGGAATCGTTCCGATGGTTTTATGATGAGAGCATTGTCTTGGTGCCTCCTGTCAGGGGTTTAGTGGAAGTGTCCCGGAGTTGAGCTCTGAGGTGTTGTCGTCATAATTTTATCGTTGCAGTTCTGGGAATACCTGAGTCTAGTACGCCGACATCGAAAATCTCTTTTATACAGTTCGTTGGTGAGATAACCTCGACGCCACCCAGTACTGGGGCGGGAGTTCGGGAGTATCGCCATAACTTGTATAACGGATGCTTTTCGAAGGTTGAGGTAGATGATTTCCGAAGGTTTCTTGGTTATGTGTTGAAGGATGGATACAGCTGGATGTAGGATTTGCTAGTTTGGGTGAGATATTATGCTTCCCCTGTATCCCCAACACCTGATTGCATAACCGGAAAATTTCGGGAGTTTCATAGGTGGGAATTCAAGTAGCTCTTAGGATATCTTTCCGACGGATGTATGATATGAAATTGGGGTTCGACGTCTAGTGGTCCGCCTATTCACGGTTGGTTTTACAGTGGTCTCGTTGTGTCTTAAAGAGTCCTTGGCTATGCCGACTCGGGGACGCTTCGTATGTCATGTGCACTGCCTTGTACATGATGGTGCTGTACGATCGAGCCCGTGTAGGCCCCACCACGAAAACTTCGGACGAAATCTCTATCATATGTTTGTTCCGGCTTATTCTGCAAGCCAGTCCTTTGTTTTTGTTTTGAGTTGTGGTATTCGAGTTGCTTCAATGTCAAGTGTTGATTCCATACCTTTCCGAAATGGTGTTCTCAGACTCCGATGTGAATACCAATCCTTCTCGACAATCGAGATTGTCATGTCAATCCTTTTCAACCGGCGTGTTTCTCTTCAAGTGGATCCGATCACTTCAACATCAGCAAGACCAATTATCATTTCTTCTCAACGGTGGTTGTTTCATCCGTCTCCAAGTTGCCTTTGTTTTTTCCCGCCCACCCACCCTTTTTCCTCAAGGACTAAGATTTCTTTACCAAGTATCCTTTTATTTTTGTGAAGTTTCTCCATTATTTTCCGTCAATGTTCTTATCCGGTGATTTCCCATGAAGATGCTCAAGAGTTTCAAGTTCATCATCCTCCGTTTTTTTGCTTCTCCGGTGGATCCAATTCAAGCTTTTAGTGTTGATCTTATTCCTCTCCTCGTGTCAAATGCTTTCTCATACCGGTGCACCTCTCCATCACTCACCTCTTGCTATTCATTTGTTCCAGAGTGTTGGAGATATCTCGAAGATTTATGTTTCCACTATGCATTCGTTCAAGATCTTTCGAGGATGTTCTCTCATTCAAGTCTTTTATTTCAACCGGTGCATTATCTCTCTTCAAATTGTTCAACGGTGTTTCTTTTGAGTGGGCCCTAACCCACATGTCTTTTTCCAGGATCTTACCTGACTCTTCTTATTTTCCCGGCGTTACTCTTAAATTTTTCTCCAAGTTTGACGTAAGAATGAGTTATCATCAGTCAAATGCTTTTTCTCCAAGATCTTTCAAATTCTTTTCATAGTTGGCTCAACCTCTTCGCTTTTGATTCTTCCGGTGTGCCTCAATAATTCTTGGTGGTGTGTCTTGTTGTCATTCTCATCATTTGAAGACCGAAGAAGAGTTTCTCTTTAATCTTGCTCTATTCTCTTCAAGATTCATGGTGCTAGCTTGTTGCCATCCTCTCATAATTGTTTTCGATTGTGAGAATCTTTTTCACCCATCAGGAGATATTCAAGAGTCTTCTCAGTTTGCCATCCGGAGTCCATCAATTCAGGTTTATTCATTCTCAGCTGTCAGTTATCATTCTCCTATCTTGCCGGTGCATCAATCGAATATCCTCTAATCAGTTCTTGATCTCTTCGTTCTCATGTATCTAAATATCCTAAAGTATCTCCATTCATTTTGCAATTCTTCCCGGTGATTTGTGCATTTGCTACGTTCAATTTCAATTCTTACGGTGGTTCGTTCAAGAGTTCTCTTTCTTTGTTATCATATCAATTCATTCGTTTTTTCCAAATCCTACCAGTGGTTCATTGAAGACCTTCTCAAGTTTACGCCATATCTCTCTTAATCCTTTCTACAAGAATAAGTAGTATGCCAAATCCGTTGCTTGTCATCAATTTAAATTGGTGAAGGATATGCATAACATAATTCTTATTCTGGTTTCATCCAAGTGATTAATCCTTTCCTTCAGAGTTTGTTCAGGAGGAATAAATTCTTGGCTGCTTGTTGTTCATCTTTCTTCCGGAGTTCTAAGTTTTCCGCATTATCTCGTCGCGAAGCTCCATCTAAATCATCGCAAGGCTTCACCTTGTGTTTTCAACTTCTCTTTCTTTTTATCATCCTTTTATTACCGGAGTTCTTCATGGAGGCTCTACATGGTGGTTCGTCAAGGATTCTTTTCATTCTTCAATTGTTCTTCAAGATTTCTCTTGAAGTTAAGATCAGCCAAGCTATACTCAAAAATAAACATGGTGCTCAACACATGTTTTGTTTTGAGGAGTTCAAGCATTCTTCATCTTGCATTCCGAAGTGCAATTCTTTCGACCTTATCTTTTGAGGTGGTGTTAGGTCATTCTTAATAATTTCCCTTCGCGTTTCATGATTCACAAGTTTTCAAGAGTGACATATTTAAATCCATCTTTTTCTCTTTGTTCAAGAGATCTTTTCAACCGTCAATCTCTTCATTGGAGTTATCTTGGTATAGATTTCACCTAAAGCCTTCCCTAAGGAATGTTGCTATTTTGGTGCTTATTAATGACCCAAGTTATCTCTTTTCCATCTTGATGGAACAAGTTTTCATCTCTTCGTTAATCTCAAGCAAGTAATTGTTTTCGTTAGTGGCCGGTTGTCACCTCATAATGTTGAGATGTTTCCATAAGCCCACTACAAGCTTATTCGTTTCATTTTTGGTTTTCCAACAACTCCGTTATAACCTTCTTGGAAGGGTGCTTGGCATTTTCTTCTCCATTCTTCTATTTCAATTATCTATCTTCTATTCTTTTGTTTCGGAGGCATTGTGATGTTGTGCTCTTCAATCATCATCTTGTTTTGTCAGGATCGTGTTCTTTTCATGCTTATCCATTTAACCGGAGTGTCCTGCCTTTTTCTTTCAAGTTCTTTTTCATCTTATCAAGTCTTGCATCTCTTTCCAACTGGAGTGCTATCCGATTTTGATCTTCCTTGTTCCTTGTTTATCTCGTTTCAACTAGAGTGATTTCAATTCCTTCTTGTCCATTGTACTCGTCATTCATAGCTTTGCAACCTTCAAGTCCTCGTAATGTTCCTTGTTCCTCTTTTCTAACGGATTGTTTGAAATCTCGTTCATCTCTGCTGTACTCTTTCTTTTAAATTGCTCAACCTCTCAAGGTTCATGGTTTCACTCGTTGGTCAAAGAAGCAACTTAGTTTTACCTTTCTTTTTCTCTTCCGTTTTCCCTCCGGTGCCATTCTAGATTTCGGGACGAGATCCTCTCGTAGTGGTGGAGTGTTGTAACGCCCCGAGACCGATGTGCCAGGTGTCGTGCAGTTATTCGCTGTTGTTGCGTTGTCATTGCTTGCGTGTCATGCATCTCATATCATGTCATCATGTGCATTGCATCATCATGTTTTCAAAACTTGCATCCGTCCCGGTCTCCTTGTTCCTTCCGTTGTCCGTTCTGAGCCCAACCACACTTGCACGCGCCCGCGGCATGTCCAAGATAGTATTTTATAAGTGGCCGGGAAATGTTCTCGGAATGGGTTGAAAGTTGGCATGCGGTGTCGTTTTGTTGTCAGTAGACCGCCTGCCAAGTTTCATCGCATTCGGAGTCCGTTTGACGTCCCAACGGATAAATATAGCGGCAATAGTAGCCGGTCTAACGTCGGACGTTTTCGGTCTCCGGAAACAGTCGCCGGGCCTCCCTCTCTTCTCTTCTCTCAGCTCGAGACCATCTGCACAGCCCACCTAGTCCATCCTCCTTCCCCTCTTCGCTTCCGGAGTTGCCCGATGCGATCGCGCGGTCCGAAACCCTCTCTGCGCAGTGCATCGAACCCCTCACGTGAGCGCCCGAAAACTATCCCGGACCCGACTCGGACAGTCGTTACCGCTGTGTCCGGATCATCCCCAAACATCTACAAAATATCTCCGTTTTCTTAATTGGACTTCCTAACCTATATTTTTCTCGACCGCCCGATTATAATCGGAAGGACCGGATTAGTCCCTACCTAGTCCCCTGCCAATATAATCAGACCAAATCCCTAATTTCTAGGGATCCTCCCGAGCGCCGCCACTCTTCCTGTCTCCTCCTCATCGAGATCCTCCGATCCAAAAAATCCCCTCGCAGCCAGTCTCTCCACCTCGTTTCTCCCACCAAAACTCCACTCGGCCTTCCGTGCCCGGCCAATCCAGAGCGTAGCTCCTCCCTGCCTCGATCTGGAAGGAGGAGCCCAAGCCCCTGTAGCCGCCCGAGGCCTCCGCGGCCTGCTCCTCCCGCCTTCCTTCGCGCCGCCGCCGCCGGCAACCAGCTCCTCCAAATCGCCCCCATCTCTGCACCCGCGCTGAACGCCTCCCGCCTCGCCGAGCACATGCAGGACTCCTCGCTCCCGTCGTCTTCTCCAAGCAGGAGCTCATGCCCGAGCTCCTCCGCCACTAGCAGCTCCGTGGCGCCGCCTCCCTGTCGGCCCCGACCTTGCCTCCCCGCTCCGGCGAGTCCCCGACGAGCAGATGAGTGCCCCGCACTGCCCTTGCTTCCTTCTCCTTCGTCATCGCTCTTCTTCCCGCGGCTCACCTCGTCTGTCTCTCTCTCTCTGCGCTTCAAAGGTGCCCGCAGCCGCAGCCCTGCAGCCCCGCAAGCAGCAGCTTCACCGGAGCTCCCTCCGTTGTTGAGCACCACCAGCAGGACGCCTCGTCAGTGCCCTGGTGCCCCATCTGCATCGCGCCTCTTCCGCCTTGGAACCGGCCGCCCTTGCCATCCCGCACCGCCGCGCCAAGTACCGCAGCTGCCTCCTCTCCGGCGTCGCGCCCAAGCCCCACGTCGCCGGCAGCCGTTCCCGCCGCCCGCGTCGCCAAGCCCGGTCGCAGCCGTCGACCACTGCGTCCCCTGCTTCAAGAACGCCGGTTCCAGCATCGCCCCTCGTTGACTTGTCCTAGCGCCAGCGTGGATGAGATCCACGTCGCCCGCGCCTGGGCCTTCTTGCTCAGCTCCAAGCCAGATCCGGCCTGCCCGGCCGCATCCACCGACTGGGCTAAAGCCCATGGGTGAGCGCCCACAGCTCCTCCTCTCTGTTGGGTCAGCCAGTTTTGGCCCGATGTGTTTTTTTCCCCTGCGAACGAATTTGCCTATTAATCCAGTGATTTACTGTTTTACAGAAAAACCCTCCTTGTTCATGCATTTAATAACTCACAAACGGTGCATCATATGTAAAAACTTAATATATGAAAAATGCTTAGAATTCTGTCTAGTTTCATAATATTCCACTTTCATCCATGTTAAAATGTTTAAAATGCTGTTTGTTTAAATTTGCTCAAATGCCATGTTAAAATGATTTAATTCATAACTATTTAACCGTAGCTCGGAATTAAATAAACTTTATATGTAAATGGGGTAGAATTTTGCCTAGTTTAACATGGTGTACTTACTTTGCATGTTTAACAACTCTAAAATTGTGTTTATGGCAGAACAGTACCTAATCCATACATATGCACATGGGGATTTTCCGGACTTGTTGTTCGTTGTTTCCGGCCTCATTTAACCTTGACTAGATAGGTAGTTTTCATTTGCTTCACCCTCTTGCCATGCTTAACAACATTTAATATTGTTGGGTACATAAACGAGATCAAACTAAATAACTTAGCGTGGTGTTTCGTCAATATGCAGTTGCATATTGAGCTCCATTTAATTTGTAGGATTGTTTGTGCACTTTGCCATGCCATGCCTCATTAAACCGGACATGCATCATACTTGTTTGCGCATCATGCCATGTTTATGTGATGTTTGTTTACTATGTTGTTTGTTTCTTTCCGGGTTGCTTCTCTCGTTAGCTTCGGTTTCGTTCCCGAGTTGTGAGGATTCGTTCGTCTATGACCGTTTGTCTTCTTCTTGGATTCGTTCTTCTTCCTTGCGGGATTTCAGGCAAGGTGATCATACCCTCGAAATCACTACTATCTTTGCTATGCTAGTTTGCTCGCTCTTTTGCCATGCCAATGCTACGATGCCTACCATTTGCTTGTCAGCCTCCCAAATTGCCATGTCAAACCTCTAACCCACCATGTCCTAGCAAACCGTTGATTGGCTAAGTTACCGCTTTGCTCAGCCCCTCTTATAGCGTTGTTAGTTGCAGGTGAAGATTGAAGTTTGTTCCTTGTTGGAACATGGAGATGTTGTTCCTTGTTGGAACATGTTTACTTGTTGGGATATCACAATATATCTTACTTAATTAATGCATCTATATACTTGGTAAAGGGTGGAAGGCTCGGCCTTATGCCTGGTGTTTTGTTCCACTCTTGCCGCCCTAGTTTCCGTCATATCGGTGTTATGTTCCCGGATTTTGCGTTCCTTACACGGTTGGGCTATTATGGGAACCCCTTGACAGTTCGTCTTAAGTAAAGCTCTTCCAGCAATGCCCAACATTGGTTTTACCATTTGCCACCTAGCCTTTTCTTTTCCTTGGGTTCTGCAGACTCAAGGGTCATCATTATTTTACCCCCCGGGCCAGTGCTCCTCTGAGTGTTGGTCCACCTGTCAGCTACCGGTGGCCACCAGGGGCAACTCTGGGATGGCCTACCCGTACCTAGGACAATCTGAGTGTGCCCTGAGAAAGAGATATGTGCAGCTCCTATCGGGATTTGTCGGCACATTCGGGCGGTGTTGCTGGTTTAGTTTTACCCTGTCGAAATGTCTTGTTGTACCGGGATACCGAGTCTGATCGGAATGTCTCGGGTGGAGGTCTATTCCTTCGTTGACCGTGAGAGCTTGTCATGGGCTAAGTTGGGACACCCCTGCAGGGATTTGAACTTTCGAAAGTCGTGCCCGCGGTTATGGGCAGATGGGAATTTGTTAATGTCCGGTTGTAGAAAACCCGAAGTTGACCTTAATTAAAATACATCAACCGTGTGTGTAACCGTGATGGTCTCTTTCCGGCGGAGTCCGGGAGGTGAACACGGTCTTGGAGTTATGCTTGACGTAGGTCGCTATAGGATCACTTCTTGATCGCTACTAGCTTCACGACCGTGCCTTGCTTCTCTTCTCGCTCTCTTTTGCGATTGTAGCCACCATATATGCTAGTCGCTTGCTGCAGCTCCACCTCATTACTCCATCCTTCCTATAAGCTTAAATAGTCTTGATCTCGCGGGTGCGAGATTGCTGAGTCCCCGTGGCTCACAGATACTTCCAAAACCAGTTTGCAGGTGCCTATGTTACCGAGCAGGTGACGCAACCAAGCTCAAGGAGGAGCTCGATGAAGATCTTGCCCTTTGTGTTGTTTCGTTCTAGTTGATCAGTAGTGGAGCCCAGTTGGGGTCGATCGGGGACCTTTGTCGCATTCGGGGTTCTTCTTTTATTTTGGTTTCGTAGTCGGACCTTGATTGTATCTGGATGATGTAATGCTTTATTCATGTAATTGTGTGAAGTGGCGATTGTAAGCCAACTATGTATCTCTTTCCCTTATGTATTACATGGGTTGTGTGAAGATTACCTCACTTGCGACATTGCTTTCAATGCGGTTATGCCTCTAAGTCGTGCTTCGACACGTGGGAGATATAGCCGCATCGAGGGCGTTACATACCTCCCCTGAAGACGACAACCCTCTGCCGGGGTACCGTGCCCACCGGCTCTGCAACACTCATCCACTGCAATAACATTTAAGTGCTACGGAACGGGCCTCATATGCCGCTCAACTCGCCAAGCTCCGAGCCTTTATGGCCAACGGTTTATCAGGCGTCGACTTTGTGCATTGCTGGATATCCTAGAGCATCTTGCCATTAAGCCGCCGCTCCGGTTTAATGTGTGAGTACACTGGTGAAGTAGAAGACTCCCAACGCCACATCAACATTCAATTAACTGATGAAGAAGTTATTGAGGGTGTCAAGAAGATTTTGAACGAATCGGAATCTGTCTGCCGCCAAACCGGTTTAAACCCCTTTTACACAAACAACAAACCGCCTGCTGTAAGTATTGTCCTTCCTTTTTATCTGCAACATCTTTTTAAACTGTTCAGCCGGTGAATAACCTTCTGCTTGTTTATAAACAGGGTGATGATCCATTCTGGAAGAAGAAACCTGCAGAGAAAGCGGCAAAGCCATCCCGTCCCAAAACAAAAGCCGTCAAGAGAACCTCAAAGCGGAAGGCAGCCGAACGCATCACATGGAACTTGATGAAGATGCAGATGAACTGGAAGTTGAGGTAGAACTTGATTCACTTGGCTCCCTTTTCATGCATCTCATTAACAATGATACTTATCAGGAGGACATGGAGGGCAGCCAGGCTGACGATGTAGAGGTAATTACCCTTTCCTTCGGTTCAGACTCTATGCCAACACAAAAAACCCGTTAAGCGGTCCAGAAAGTAAGCTTTTCTCATTCTCTTGCTTACTTGGATCCAACATTTATTTTGAAGATGCAGTAGCACGAGGCTCGCTGGACAACCCGGCACATCGGCCAACAGGTCACTTCGGCTGGTTTACCTGACACCCCGGTTCGGAAGCACCGATCTGAGGTCTCCCCCACTTCTAACAATTCTTATCCCAAGGCAGGTTATTTCCGACAACCTCTTGATCCGTCCGATTCAAATTATCAGGTGACACCTCCCTCATCCTCTGGCAAGTCAACAACGACGCAACTTCCTCCTCTCCAAACCGTAGCTGGGTAAGTACTTGAACTCCTTCTTTTGATTTTTTTTTCATACTTTGTAGTGTGCTTTAACTTTCACATCTGTTGCTATTTTAGGGCCAAAGGTAGACCCAGCAAAAAGGCTTAGGTGAACAATCCTCCTGAAGACCAGGTGGTTCGTGAACCAGATCAAATGGTTGAACCGGAACAGACGGCTGAACCAGAGGGTCCAAATCTAGAAGCCATGTTTGACGAACCACCCCCTCAAGATCTGAATATTGATAATCAACCAGAAGCTGACATTGCTATACCTGACAGTGAGCCGGCAGATCCAATCCGGGCTGACGACAGGTCTTCTAGTATGGTGAGAGCCACTGACACTCCACCATCACCCGTAAAAACTACTGGAGGCTAAGGAGATGATGTTATCATTACCAGTATGGGCCACAACTCTCCTAGCCATCCTGCAATCTTGGCCAAACATAGTGCCAGGGAAGAGCGTGCTGCCATGGAGAAGGGTAAATGGGGCACTGACTTGTCAAGCTATGCCCATCTCAGCGCTGAAGAACTCCACTCCAGCTTTTTAAACCGCCTACACTCAAACCGTGATTATGAAGCCGGTTTGGTGAACCTGATGAAGGAACGCTACGAGGTATTTTCATCACCTTTCCTTTCTTGATTCCAAAGTCTAAACACCAGCCCAAGTAGCCCCCAAGGGCCGGTTTTATGATGTTAATCATAAACCGTGACTTTGTAATATCTTAATCCTTGCATGCTGATCTTCAATGTGTCAAGTCCTCAGTAAAAGCAAAACCGATACTTTATCATTGTATTCATGTAGTTTTCATCGATGTAGCCCCCAATGGCCGATTTAGCTTTGCAAGGTAAACCGGGTCTTGAATCAATGCGTCAGTTTTGAACAGATGTACATTAGCCCCCAAGTGTTAAGGATAATGCTTGCATTGTACTTGAGACTTGTGAAAGATTTGTTGATAATAGAGCAAATAGGCATTAGCCCCCAAGTACAAAGTGCATAACTTGTTATACGCTTGGTACTTAGAAAATACATATCCCGTTGTTGACATATCTCCGCCTTTGCACGCCGGGCTGAGTAAGAGGGATGCTCAAACCACTGATCTTCAAGAGAACGTAAAGTCTCAACAAGAAGAGGCTTCCAAAACCAAAGATGAGCTGACCAATGCCCTGGCAGCTATGGAGAAGTTGAAAGAGACTTTCAACAAGGAACGTGCCGACTGGGAAACAGAAAAGGCCGATTTAACCAGGAAAGCCGAGGACACAGAAGCAGCCCTGAAGCCAGTGGTAGACTAACTGACCGGCTTGAAGCGGCAGATTGATGCCATGACGTCCGCTGTGTTTGGTAAGTACCTCCTCATGTCGTTTATCTAATTCATAAGATCTTATCATTGACCGGTTTACTGATACTAAACCATGATAGGCACTCGCATTGCTCATCTGGGCTCTGACATGCGGATGAAGCTTAAAGCGGCGTACACCTTAATGGAACAACTATATCTAGATCCCAGGGTGCTATTTGCGCTGCAGCGTATAACAAGCCGGTGCCATCATTGATAAAGGAAACACTTGAGAAGTTGGCCATGCTACCTGCCAGGATTATAGAACTGAAGAAAGAAGCCGCAAGAGCAGGAGCGTTGACCGCACTAATCCGGGCCAAGGCATGGATTCCGGATCTTGAAGCGACATATATTATTAAAGGATATCCAAGTGTGAAGGAGGACGGTTCAGACTTCAACAATGATGATCTTCGAAACCTGACAAAGGAGATGCGGCCAATAGCCAGCAAACTGGTGGAGGACACAGACTTATCTCATTTCCAGCCGGTTTACGATGCTGAAGGAAAGAGACAGCCTGCCGTGATCCATGATGTTGAAGAACTTGTGCCTCCAATCCGTAGGCATACTTACGCTCCTGACATTAACCCCTCCAGCCTTATCCATGAAGAGGCCGTTTTTCAAGCTTTAGCCGGAATCGATTGGTCAATGGTTGATTTCCAGCGTCTGGGAGGGATGAAGAGGAGGTGATTGTACAAGATGACCTCCAATCGTCAAGTCGTCCCGATGAAGCATCCTAAATCGGCGACCGGTTTATCAGCTATAGTCTGCCACGGCTTGAAATAATTATTCAATTTGGGCCGTTTTCAAGCTCCTTGTAATAGGATAGCAGAAACACCTTTATCTTCCATGCCATCGAGCATGCTTGTGTTGCTTGATATTTTGAAAACTTGTTCCACTTTTGGGATCTATTTATGCATAGTCCTATATACTTTGTGTTCCTGCATATAAGAACTTGAAAGCGTCCTAGTGGTTTACCACTAGGCGGGTCATGGTGCCCAAAAGATATACATAACTTGGATGGATAACCAAGATTTATATTAACCAGATAAAATAAAAAATATATGTGACATACCTCGTTGGTTGACCAACTGCTTGTATGGTAAAGGTGAAAAAACACCAATCTGGAGTGTTGTCAACTCCTTGCCCTCTTGCCGGTTCATACAGAAACCATATTGGGCTATAATAGCCGCATAACGCTGGTCACATCTAGTCAAAAACCAGTCCGGAAGAATATACTACCGATTTAAAACTAATCATGTACCGACAACTAAGCGTTGAAAGTCATGTCGGGTTGTAAATAACACCGGTTTTATAAGAAAATATTCATAAATCCCTTATCAGAAAAAACAGCAAAGACAAGAAATATGCAAGGATTTTCATGGGCTGCCAGGCCCTAAATCGAGGCTTTTCATGGGCTGCCAGGCCGCTGAGTTAAACCATTTTGCAAAGCCTGTTAAGATGGACCTCAATCTTTAAAAAATCACCGTTTTAACTTTGACAAGTTCAGGGTCCATGGGATTGACTTGTCAAACGTTCGATGGGTCATACCAGGTTTACCTGGACGGAGTGGCTTACTTAAAGAGGTAGGATAACCCGGGGTTTTAGGTGAATACACCTGGCTTCCAAGCCTGGCTTGATAGCCTATTACAAGGGTTCAAGCTCACTGTTCTTTGAGAAGCAAGGAGCCCCCAGGTAATATATGAGCTATGCTAAGTGGTTACCTATGTTTGAACTGTGCTTAATGCAACAGATTCTCTTTGGCTCCACATAATTTCCTTTTGGCTTTAAAGCCTATCAAGAGGTGTAGCTATGGTGTGAATACAACCAAGCCCCCTAGTGATATCCCTTTTTGGTTTTAAACCGATCAAGAGGTGTAGCTATGGTTCGGATACGACCAAGCCCCCTAATGATTTTCTTTATATCTGTGTGGCCGTATAGGCCGGTTTAACAAAACTCTGTTTTGTCAGTAGAAGCTCTTGTAGGCTCACACATGATGTAAAAAGAACAGAGACCCCGCTTTATTCGAGGCTCCGGTTTATTATATAATATATACATTGTCATAAATATGTACATAAGAAGAGCCTGTGGCTCAAGTATAGTAAGGTCGAAGAAGAGCTATATTCCACGGCCACTTGGTCTCCTCCTCCGATTTACGTGAGTCCTTGTGTTCTTGAACATCAATGAGGTAGTATGACCCGTTGTGCAGATTCTTGCTGACCACAAAAGGTCCTTCCGAAGGTGGGGATAACTTGTGCATATCAGTCTGATCCTGGATGAGCCGGAGGACCAGATCGCCCTCTTGAAAAGTTCTGGTCCTAACCCGGCGACTATGATAACGTTGGAGATCTTGTTGATAAATTGTCGAATGTGCTGCTGCGAGATCACGCTCCTCATCTAACAGGTCCAGTGAGTCCCGACGTGCCTACTCATTGTCAGCTTCAACATAAGTTGCCACACGGGGCGAGTCGTGACGGATGTCACTAGGAAGAACTGCCTCTACTCCATAAAACATGAAGAAAGGTGTGTAACCCGTAGATCTTTTAGGTGTGGTGTTGATGCTCCATAACATAGAAGGTAACTCCTCCACCCAACAACCCGGTGTCCGCTTTAAAGGAACCATAAGCCGGGGTTTAATACCTCTCAAAATTTCTTGATTTCCCCTCTCCTCTTTACCATTAGATTGGGGGTGAGCCACTGATGCTACATCGAGCCGGATGTGCTCACTTTGGCAAAATTCCTCCATCTCACCCTTGATAGATGTCAGGACCCCGATTCCAAGTCACATCAATCTAGCCGGTAACACCTCATATCACTTTGCGGCCTCACGCATGGTATCCCAAGGGTGTCGCCTTACCATGGCCCGGGACCGTTTGCGCCTTTTGGCTCACATATATGATAGTGTCGCTAGCATCCATATGACAGAGAACCCGGGCCAGCATGGCTAGTCATGAACCCAAAGCGGCACAGACCTATGGAGACAGGCATACATGAATCACATCGAGCATGTCGGCCATCAGCGATTGATTCCGGGCTGTAGCACTGGGCTAACAGGACTCCGGGGAACCCGGGCTGTAGCAGGCTAGGCAGGACTCCGGAAGTCACAGCGTGACATTTCCCCGAAGGGACAGACATAGGAACAAAGTGAAACACATGCCGGCTAGTCAAGTGTCCTGAAAAGTAGTGCTAGGCTAGCAGGACTCCGGTGAACCGGGCTGTAGCGGACTACTATGGCTCGAGGAACACTAGACTACATTTCCCCATAAGAAAGGCTGCCAAGGATAAACAACTAGATTGTCGGATCCCACTCATACCAAGCATTTCAATCATACACACAATATGCCCGATATGAGTACATACAACATGGCATCACAACAAAACTCTCCAGGGAGCCATACATAACATGTTCATACAGATAGGGGTCACATGACCCGGCACTCAAGTCATACAAACATACAAGCACATGCGGAAGCAACTAGTCTGAGTACAGACTCTAGAAAGAAAGAAGGCTTCTCGAAGCCTGTCTATCTACATAGGGCCCTCCATGGCCAGGATCACCACCTGGGTGGCTAGTCACTCGTCGACGTCAAGGTCTACGTAGAACCCATCGGAGGGGGCGGTGTTGTCGTCTGAAAACAGTAATTAAGCAAACATGAGTACAAAGGTACTCAGCAAGTCTTACATCAGAACCTACTATACATGCTTATTCTCAAGAAGGTGGTGGGGTTAATGCAGCAAGCCAGCTTTGACTCTTGGCTAAGCTATCCTACGGAACTTCACCAGTAAAATAGTTTTCGCACACGAGTCCACTACTCACCAACACAATACTCCACCGGGGATCCTCCCTCGTCATCCTACGAGAGGGCCATCCTCGGTACTCACACTTATCTTGAGTCTTTTATTAGTACCCATTAACTTGTCTATGAACTGTATAGGCAACCAAGTAGTCCTTTACCGCGGACGCGGCTATTCGAATAGTTTTATACCCTGCAGGGGTGTACTTCTTCATACACGCTTTCACCACTTACCGCCGTTTACACGACATGTACTCGGCAACCTTCAAGCGGAAGCCCAGCGAGGGTGTCGGCCACGGCCTACCTAAACACTTAAGTCTCTAGTCCAGGTTTATCGCCTATCCAGGTTCCATCCGCAGGGAGTCCGGCCGAGGTTTCCACATACGGCCCCGAACGATGTGAACAGGGATCCCGAGACACCAAACGGGTGACTCGGTACACCGTGCCACGGTGTATCTACCGCAACATAGCCCACCCCTAGGGTCAGCGCTACGCACGGCCGCCAACACATAACCTACAAACACCAGAAACTATTTGCAACTCCTGGACAGAGTACTAGGGTGGTTAAGAAGCCGAGAGGGTCAATTAAGGATCCCAATGCATGGTAGTAGCTGAATCTTAAATCACACATACAGATCTCAGTTCTTAGGGACGGCCTCAATGAAACAACCCACCATGTACTCCTACATGGCCTCTCATCGATACCTTTACCAAAACATGTTCAACACATCCCTCACATTACCGGCATAAGCATTTCACTCTGGCCCATCACCCAGATGAACCAGACCTGACACAACTCTAAGCATAGCAGGCATAGCAAGGTAGGAATCACATACATGGCTCAATCAACTCCTACACATGCTAGTGGGTTTCATCTAGTTACTGTGGCAATGACAGGTCATGCAGAGGATAAGGGTTCAACTACCGTAGCACACAACAGTTTGAATCGCGTTGTCTTAATGCAGTAAACAAGAGCAGAAGCGAGAACATGGGTTTGTATCGGAATGATCAATGGTTGCTTGCCTGATGGAGTGGTAGTGGGATACTGCCCTTCAGTTGGATACTCGTGAATATCCTCGGAGGCAGAACCTACCACGAAGAACACATCGGAACACAATCAACACATGACGATATGCAACAATATGATGCATGCTATGACATGGCAATATGAATGTGTCTTGGCCTAATGCAAGCTATAACAGAAAGGAATGAACTCATTTGAATCAAAGATTCAAATATTAGCTCATTAAACATGGCCTTAATAGTGCATTTCCTTATTCTGCTTAAACAGCAAGGTAAACTTGTTTTGTCATGCATGAAACCATTACAGATGGATAGATTGAATTTTTCTGATCATTTTTCATATATAAATCTTTGCATTTGGAGCTATGGTTGATTTTCTATGATTTTTAGAAGTTTTAACTATTTTCTGGAAATTCCTGAATAAAAATAAATCCAGAAAATGCATTACTGCGTCAGCATTGCGTCATGCTGACCTCAGCAGGTCAAAGGCGCCAGCCCAGGTCAAACCTGACTGGTGGGCCCCTTCTGTCAGCCTCTCAGCTAATTAACAGGATTAGATTAACACTAATTAGCTGTCAGTGGGGCCTGGGCCCACATGTCAGTGACTGATTTAATTAAAAATAATTAAAACTAATCCTAAATTAGTTAGCAGACCGGCCCCACCTGTCATAGACTCAGGGGGGTCTACCTGGGCCCACCCAGGAGTCAAACTGGGTCAAACTTGCCGGCGACTCGACGCCGGCGAGGCCCGAGACGGTGGTGCAGCTCGGAAAACGCCCACAGGGCACGGGCGAGGCCGTTCTTGGGCTCGTTGGAGAGCTCTTGTAGTCGCGCATCTAGTGGTGGTGGAGGCCGGGCCTACGGTGGCCGGAGACGACGACGGCGAGCTCCAAGGTGGCGGCCGAAGTTCGGCCATGTGAGGGGAGTGGGCTGCGGCGTGCAAACACGGAAACTGAAGCGCTAGCGAGGCACTACGCGATGCGGCAAGCATGTTGCTTAGCACGGGAGGACCAAATGGTCGCCGGAGCGACGCCGGCGACGAGCTCGAGCGGAGATGAGTTTCGGCCATGGTGGAACTATGGCCTAGAGGGTGCAAACGCGTGGGAAAGAAGAGGGAAAAGGCGGCGGAGCTCACAAGGAGGTCGATGAGCAGCTCAGTGGGCTCGGGGGCGACTGGAGCGAGGCGAATCGATGAACGGCGTCCGGCGGGTACCGAGGTTCAAGACGATCCGATGGTGGCGATGTAGGGCCTCCGGTGATGCGTGGCTCGGTGGGGAGGGCGAGGGCATCGCGGTGGAGCTTCTGGACAGGTCAGAGAGGCGAGGGGGTGACGGAGAGCGCGACTACGGCAGTGAGACAGCGACAAGCTCATCGGCAATGGTGCGGGAGAGGGTGAGGGAGACGAGGGGAGAGTGAGTGAGGATGAGAGGGGGACGTGGGGGTCGTGTGGCACCCCTAGGCGTCTCCAGGCATCAGCGGAAGTAGGAGGTGGCCGGCGTGTGGCCGCGGGCGCCGGCCACGCGCTCCGCGTCCTTCTGGCGCGAGGAGGACGACGACTGGCAGAGCCAGTAGGCTGGGCCGAGCCAGGTGGCTGGGCCAGCACAGGTAAGGCCCGGGTGGGCTTCCCTCTCTCTCTCTCTTTTTATTTGTTTCCGTTTTTCTAATTAACTGCAACTGTTGGGCTTTAAATAAAATACTAAAACATTTCCAAAAATCCTGAAAATAATTATGGGCTCTGTTTAGATTATTTCCAACAACAAACATTTATTTCCAGGATTATTTGAGCATTTAAATTATTTTATAGCATTTAAATGCCCAAATTCAAATACTTATGATTTAACTCAATGACCTTCCGTTGACCTAGAAAATTGTGCACCAATTTTGCCAGAGGTTTTAACCCAAGACAAGGAGGGTGAACTTTTTAGAAGGGCATTTCAGGTTCATTGAAAATAATTTTAGTAAACCCTAGTTGTTTCCAGGGGGGTGTTGGGGGTTTCTGCTTTCCCCATTTCAAATTTAAGAGAAATTTAAACATGATGCACACTCTAATGCTTGAACTAGCTAGGGTGTGACAACTCACCCCCACTCAAAAGAATCTCGTCCCGAGATTTAGGATCCTCCGGGAAGAAGGTGGGGTACTCAAGTCGAAGACGATCCTCCCTTTCCCAAGTGGCTTCTTTCTCGGAATGGTGTGACCATTGAACCTTGAGAAACTTGATATTCTGACGTCGAGTGGTACGCTCGGCCTGATCAAGGATACGAACGGGATATTCCCGATAGGAGAGGTTATCTTGTAGATCAAGCGTTTCGTGGTCCACTCCACGGATAGGATCCGCGAAGCAACGCCTGAGTTGTGAAACGTGGAAGACATTGTGAACTCTGGAAAGATGCGGAGGTAGTTCCAATTGGTAGGCAACTTCTCCTCGTTTGGCAAGAATGCGAAAGGGTCCAATGTAACGAGGGGCCAATTTGCCTTTGATACCGAAACGATGGGTTCCCTTTAACGGAGTAACCCGAAGGTAAGCCTTCTCGTCGACTTCATAAGTCATAGGCTTATGTTTACGATCATATTGACTCTTTTGACGAGATTGGGCTGTTTTCAATTTCTCACGAATAACGCGAACCTGCTCTTCTGCTTCCTGAATCATATCCGGGCCAAAGAGTTGTCTTTCCCCGGTTTCTGACCAGTTAAGAGGCGTTCGACATTTTCGTCCATAGAGAACTTCGAAAGGAGCCTTGCCCAAGCTGGCTTGATAACTATTGTTATAAGCAAACTCCGCGAATGGAAGGCATTTCTCCCAACTCATTCCGAACGAGATGACAGAAGCTCGGAGCATATCTTCCAGAATTTGATTGACTCGCTCTACTTGACCACTTGATTGAGGATGGAAGGCGGTACTAAAAGAGAGACGAGTTCCCATAGCATTTTGGAAACTTTCCCAAAATCGAGAGGTGAAGAGACTCCCACGGTCTGAGTTAATTTCCAATGGAACACCATGAAGAGACACTATTCGGGAGATGTATAAATCGGCTAGCTGGCTAGCGGTGATACTCTCACGAACAGGTAGAAAGTGGGCTACTTTGGAAAGACGGTCGATCACGACGAAGATGGCATTATTCCCTCTCTTGGTCCTGGGAAACCCAGTGATGAAATCCATACTGATTTTATCCCATTTCCATTCGGGAATAGCCAAAGGTTGAAGAGTGCCAGCAGGCCGTTGATGCTCTGCTTTAACACGACGACAAACGTCGCAACTAGCAATGTATTGAGCGATTTCTCTCTTCATCCTAGTCCACCAAAACCTCTGGCGTAGGTCTTGATACATTTTAGTACTACCGGGATGAATGGTGAGAGGGGATTCATGAGCTTCCTTAAGGATCAACTGGCGCAGATGTTGTTTCTTGGGAACCACCAAACGGTTCTCGAAGAAGACAGCACCTCGCTCATCCATGGAGAAACATTTAGCAACTCCGCTAGCGATGTTTTCCTTAATCCGGGATATGCCCTTATCATACCGCTGGGCGGTTATGATTTGATCCATAAGGGTAGGTTTCGCCACCAGGGTGGATAGGAATCCTCGAGGAACAATGTGAAGGTTAAGCTTACGGAATTCCTCATGGAGAGGTGGTTGACTCTGTTGTAACATCAGGTTGTTACAATAGGATTTACGGCTTAGTGCATCAGCCATGACATTGGCTTTGCCCGGGGTGTAAGTTATTCCTAAGTCGTAATCCGAGATCAACTCAACCCAACGTCTTTGCCTGAGATTCAAGTCTGGTTGGGTGAAGATATATTTCAAACTTTGGTGATTGGTGAAGATCTCGCAACGATTACCGAGGAGGTAATGTCGCCAGGTTTTAAGTGCATGGACTACAGCTGCAAGCTCTAGATCATGTGTGGGATAATTTTCCTCATGTGGGTGTAATTTCCGTGAAGCATAGGCAATTACCTGACGATCATGCATGAGTATGCAACCTAGTCCTTGTCGCGAGGCGTCGCAATAGATAATAAAGTCCTTGGAGAAATCTGGTGGTACCAGTACGGGAGCAGATGTCAGGCGTCTTTTCAGTTCCTGAAAGCTGAACTCGCACTGTGGAGTCCACTCGAACTTTTATCTTTCTTGAGGAGTTCAGTTAGAGGTTTAGCAACCTTGGAGAAATTCTCGACGAAGCGGCGGCAATAGCTCGCTAAGCCAAGGAACTCTGAACTTGCTTGACCGTCTCAGGTGGAGTCCAATCAAGGACGGCTTGAACTCGCTCGGGATTGACAGCAATACCCTTGCCAGAGATTACATGGCCTAGATAGGTCACTTCTGGCAACCAAAATTCACACTTGGAGAATTTGGCATAAAGGCGATGCTCTCGAAGTTTCATCAATACCAGCCTTAGATGTTCGGCATGTTCCTCTTCATTCTTGGAGTAGATGAGTATGTCATTGAGGTATACCACGACGAATTTATCCAAGTACTCCATGAAAACCGAGTTCATTAACCGAGAGAAGGTAGCTGGGGCATTGGTTAAACCGAAGGACATGACGGTGTACTCGTATTGGCCATAACGAGTAACAAAGGCCGTTTTGGGAATGTCCCTGTTTCTGATTTTGATTTGATGGTAGCCCAACCTCAAATCCATCTTGGAAAAGACTGAGGATCCAGCGAGCTGATCATACAGATCGTTAATCCTAGGAAGCGGGTATTTGTTCTTGATGGTGACCAGGTTGACAGGGCGGTAGTCCACAACCATTCGATCCGTTCCATCCTTCTTCTTGACGAAGAGGACGGGGCAAGCCCAAGGAGAGGAACTAGGACGGATGAAACCCTTTTTCAAGGACTCATCGAGTTGGTTCTTAAGCTCGGCTAGTTCTAAGGGTGCCATCTTGTAGGGTCTTCTAGAAATTGGAACGGTTCCTGGAACAAGGTCTATCACAAACTCAACATCCCTGTCAGGTGGAACACCTGGCAGTTCTTCTGGAAAGACATCCGGAAAGTCTCGGACTATCGGAACATCCTCAAGGTCTGGAAGGGGGTTGGCATTTAGGGAGTAAAGCTGGCGCTTGGCCACTCGAGTTAAGACATTGACTGTCTTGCCCGATGGGTGAGTAAGCTGAACGGTTCTAGTGGCACAATCAATCTTAGCGTAATGAGCTGACATCCAGTCCATACCCAAGATGATGTTTATGTCCGTGGACTTGAGAGCTACCAAGGATGCAAGGAAGACAAGTCTATCGACAAGAATTTCGTTCCCATGACTTACTCTAGAAGTTTGCCATTTGGAACCCGGAGTTTGAATTACCATGGAAGTGGGCATGTCACAGAATGTCGTGTTATGCAATCGAGCATAGCTCTCGGATATGAATGAATGAGATGCTCCAGTATCGAAAAGAACAGATGCCGGATGGCAGTTAACAAGGAGCGTACCAAGGACGACGTTGGGATCCTCATGAGCCTCCTCGGCTGAAACATAGTTGACATGGCCACGTGCAGTGGTGGCCGGCTTGGCGTAGAATGTTTTTCCCGCGGGCTTACCACGGCCAACGGACTTTCCAGTTTGATTGGGGTTGTTGTTCTGGGGACACTCTCGGCTATAGTGACCCGGCTCTCCACACTTAAAGCATGTCACCACATTGGGGCGTGGAGCAGCATTAGCAGCGGGGCCACCATAGGGCTTGGGCGGTGCAAATTGCTGGTTGGGACGAGGCGCCTCAAAGGATGGCCTCGGGATGAACCTGGGTGGCAGTGCCGTGCTTGGGATCCACACCCGGCGCTTCTGAGCTCCAGAGCCGGATGAAGAGCCAAAGTCACGGGAGTGCTTGCGTGAAGCGTCATAATCAGTCTGGCCTGTCTCAGCACTGATGGCTTTATTGACCAACTTCTGAAAGGAGGTGCACTCGTGCAGACGAAGATCGCGGCGAAGCTCAGGGCTAAGTCCCTTGCGGAACCTTGCTTGCTTCTTAGCGTCAGTAGATACCTCTTCGGGAGCATAGCGTGCCAGATTTCCAAATTCACGACTATAAGCATCCACAGTCAGTCTTCCTTGGGTGAAGTTGCAGAACTCCTCCCTCTTGCGATCCATGAGACCTTCCGGAATGTGATGCTCGCGGAAAGCCTCACTGAACTCAGCCCAAGTAGTAACTTGGCCGACCGGGCGCATAGCTTCGAAGTTTTCCCACCAAAGGCTAGCAGGGCCTTCGAGGTGATAGGCAGCATAGGTAACCTTGTCGGCTTCGGCTACGTTGGCAGAACGTAGCTTGTGAGTGATGCTGCGAAGCCAGTCATCCGCGTCGAGGGGTTCGACGGAATGGTTAAACTTTGGTGGGTACAGCTTGATAAAGTCATTGATTGACACCAAGTCATTTCGTGGGTGGCGTGCAGTGTTCTGCTCAATCCGCTCTAGCAGGCGGTTAGTCTCACGCTTGTTTCTTTCCGCCTCCAGCATTACTTCGGCCAGAGAAGGCGGGTGAGGCAGATTTTCACCTCTAGCTGCACTGGCTTCCCCCTGCTCCGAGGCAGCAGGGTTGCTGCGGGTGTTGACCATCCTAGGAGAAAACAAGACAATGGTTTAGATAAGGATGGCTCAAACTTAGCAAGGAGTGCAGAATGTAATGGATAACACGGAATGCAGAGATGTTCATCCGTATGTCATGGTAATATAAAACTGCCATATATATACCAACGGTCATACACATCATACATAGTTTAGTACAAGCCCAGGCTACAGTACAACTATGATGAAAGACGTTACATCTCATCGGAGGCATTCCAAGCTCCTATACATTATTTGTCTACACCTCCGGAATTGATTACACACAAAGTCATATTCCACAAGTCACGCAGGACAGTGGAGATACAACTACTACAATACTAGTGGTACTACTACTAACTCAGACAGCTCCGTAGTAGTCCTCATAGAAGTCACCTCCATAGCCTGGAAGTTCAACGTGACCATCCGGGAACAGACGGTCCTGAGGAGCCTGTGGACCATAGGGGCTAGGATGAGGTCTTGGACCAACAAACGGTGGCCTGCGGGGACCACGGGGTGGGGTGATGCCTCCCACATCACGCCAATCCACCATGTCTGGCAGAGCTGATCTCACAGGATACAGATCCCTTGTATCCATACATCCAGCTTGCACCGCAGGTGCAAACCGAGTCAATGTGGCCCAATGATCAGCACGGGTATTGAAAAGCTCCAGCCTCAAGGCCCGATTCTCTCGGTCCTTATCTTCGAGCATCTCGGCAGTGGTACGAGTTAATGAGTCCTCCTGAGTGGAGTCAGCATAGATAGCCTGAAGATACCCTTGCGCTCCCGGAAGTGAAGCTGGCATGTAACGGAAGTCGGTGTTCCGAAGCAGGCCAGTCCGGACTCGCAAGATGGTCATCATGGAATAGGCAGCATCCTGCACAGCCATCTCAACAGTAACCCCGAGTCCATAGGAACAGTGAAGGGGCTCGGTAGATCCAGGATAAGAAGGAAATATCCTGACGGTGCAGAGATATTGGCTTTGATTAAAGTCGCGGAACTGCTCTTCGACGGTGTATTCGGGATACCAACGGTAGCCCGTCTCGATCATTACCCGGACTAACATAGCAGTATGACCGGGCACGTCGAGGCACCGGGTCAGGCGAACCACTTGGTTTTGAACACGGTTGGCCATCTGAAAGCACAACCACAATGCAAAGACATCAGAATTTCTAGGGAAAATTGGACAGCATAACAGCTGTAAATGCTCAGAAAAAGATTTGAGACATCCACAACAGTTCGCAATACCACTCAACAACATCATATCAAGATTCTGATCCAATTAGCAACATACTAAAATAGTAGAAACTGAACTGGGGCTTGTAACAACAATCCTATAAGCTACTACGGATTAGTAACATGTGAACCTGATAGAAGGAGAGAGCCTAGTCCTTAACCCACGCTGAATGAGAAGAGAATGACTCAGATCAGAGGCATAGGGTAAAGGAGTAAAAGAGCCTTACGTTCCCTCCCACAATCAATTCCCCTACATATAACTAAAGCATTTCTAGACTCGACATCGACCAGTTTGGCTCAACGAACCTACAGGCAGTCCAGCTCTGATGCCAACGCTGTCAGGACCCCGATTCCAAGTCACATCGATCTAGCCGGTAACACCTCATATCACTTTGCGGCCTCACGCACGGTATCCCACGGGTGTTGCCTTACCATGGCCCGGGACCGTTTGCGCCTTTTGGCTCACGTATATGATAGTGTCGCTAGCATCCATATGACAGAGAACCCGGGCCGACATGGCTAGTCATGAACCCAAAGCGGCACAGACCTATGGAGACAGGCATACATGAATCACATCGAGCATGTCGGTCATCAGCGATTGATTCCGGGCTGTAGCACTGGGCTAACAGGACTCCGGGGAACCCGGGCTGTAGCAGGCTAGGCAGGACTCCGGAAGTCACAGCGTGACATTTCCCCGAAGGGACAGACATAGGAACGAAGTGAAACACATGCCGGCCAGTCAAGTGTCCTGAACAGTAGTGCTAGGCTAGCAGGACTCCGGTGAACCGGGCTGTAGCGGACTACTATGGCTCGAGGAACACTAGACTACATTTCCCCATAAGAAAGGCTGCCAAGGATAAACAACTAGATTGTCGGATCCCACTCATACCAAGCATTTCAATCATACACACAATATGCCCGATATGAGTACATACAACATGGCATCACAACAAAACTCTACAACTCAAGTACTTTATTTAAAGGCTCCGGGGAGCCATACATAACATGTTCATACAGATAGGGTCACATGACCCGACACTCAAGTCATACAATCATACAAGCACATGCGGAAGCAACTAGTCTGAGTACAGACTCTAGAAAGAAAGAAGGCTTCTCGAAGCCTGTCTATCTACATAGGGCCCTCCATGGCCAGGATCACCACCTGGGTGGCTAGTCACTCGTCGACGTCAAGGTCTACGTAGAACCCATCGGAGGGGGCGGTGTTGTCGTCTGAAAACAGTAATTAAGCAAACATGAGTACAAAGGTACTCAGCAAGTCTTACATCAGAACCTACTATACATGCTTATTCTCAAGAAGGTGGTGGGGTTAATGCAGCAAGCCAGCTTTGACTCTTGGCTAAGCTATCCTACGGAACTTCACCAGTAAAATAGTTTTCGCACACGAGTCCACTACTCACCAACACAATACTCCACCGGGGATCCTCCCTCGTCATCCTACGAGAGGGCCATCCTCGGTACTCACACTTATCTTGAGTCTTTTAGTAGTATCCATTAACTTGTCTATGAACTGTATAGGCAACCAAGTAGTCCTTTACCGCGGACGCGGCTATTCGAATAGTTTTATACCCTGCAGGGGTGTACTTCGTTCATACACGCTTTCACCACTTACCGCCGTTTACACGACATGTACTCGGCAACCTTCAAGCGGAAGCCCAGCGAGGGTGTCGGCCACGGCCTACCTAAACACTTAAGTCTCTAGTCCAGGTTTATCGCCTATCCAGGTTCCATCCGCAGGGAGTCCGGCCGAGGTTTCCACATACGGCCCCGAACGATGTGAACAGGGTTCCCGAGACACCAAACGGGTGACTCGGTACACCGTGCCACGGTGTATCTACCGCAACATAGCCCACCCCTAGGGTCAGCGCTACGCACGGCCGCCAACACATAACCTACAAACACCAGAAACTATTTGCAACTCCTGGACAGAGTACTAGGGTGGTTAAGAAGCCGAGAGGGTCAATTAAGGATCCCAATGCATGGTAGTAGCTGAATCTTAAATCACACATACAGATCTCAGTTCTTAGGGACGGCCTCAATGAAACAACCCACCATGTACTCCTACATGGCCTCTCATCGATACCTTTACCAAAACATGTTCAACACATCCCTCACATTACCGACATAAGCATTTCACTCTAGCCCATCACCCAGATGAACCAGACCTGACACAACTCTAAGCATAGCAGGCATAGCAAGGTAGGAATCACATACATGGCTCAATCAACTCCTACACATGCTAGTGGGTTTCATCTAGTTACTGTGGCAATGACAGGTCATGCAGAGGATAAGGGTTCAACTACCGTAGCACACAGCAGTTTGAATCGCGTTGTCTTAATGCAGTAAACAAGAGCAGAAGCGAGAACATGGGTTTGTATCGGAATGATCAATGGGTTGCTTGCCTGATGGAGTGGTAGTGGGATACTGCCCTTCAGTTGGATACTCGTGAATATCCTCGGAGGCAGAACCTACCACGAAGAACACATCGGAACACAATCAACACATGACGATATGCAACAATATGATGCATGCTATGACATGGCAATATGAATGTGTCTTGGCCTAATGCAAGCTATAACAGAAAGGAATGAACTCATTTGAATCAAAGATTCAAATATTAGCTCATTAAACATGGCCTTAATAGTGCATTTCCTTATTCTGCTTAAACAGCAAGGTAAACTTGTTTTGTCATGCATGAAACCATTACAGATGGATAGATTGAATTTTTCTGATCATTTTTCATATATAAATCTTTGCATTTGGAGCTATGGTTGATTTTCTATGATTTTTAGAAGTTTTAACTATTTTCTGGAAATTCCTGAATAAAAATAAATCCAGAAAATGCATTACTGCGTCAGCATTGCGTCATGCTGACCTCAGCAGGTCAAAGGCGCCAGCCCAGGTCAAACCTGACTGGTGGGCCCCTTCTGTCAGCCTCTCAGCTAATTAACAGGATTAGATTAACACTAGTTAGCTGTCAGTGGGGCCTGGGCCCACATGTCAGTGACTGATTTAATTAAAATTAATTAAAACTAATCCTAAATTAGTTAGCAGACCGGCCCCACCTATCATAGACTTAGGGGGGGTCTACCTGGGCCCACCCAGGAGTCAAACTGGGTCAAACTCGCCGGCTCGGAAAACGCCCACAGGGCACGGGCGAGGCTGTTCTTGGGCTCGTTGGAGAGCTCTTGCAGTCGCGCATCTAGTGGTGGTGGAGGCCGGGCCTACGGTGGCCGGAGACGACGACGGCGAGCTCCAAGGCGGCGGCCGGAGTTCGGCCATGTGCGGGGAGTGGGCTGCGGCGTGCAAATTGGAAACTGAAGCGCTAGCGAGGCACTACGCGATGCGGCAAGCACGTTGCATAGCACGGGAGGACCAAATGGTCGCCGAAGCGACGCCAGCGACGAGCTCGAGTAGAGACAAGCTTTGGCCATGGTGGAACTATGTCCTAGAGGGTGCAAACGCATGGGAAAGAAGAGGGAAAAGGTGGCGGAGCTCACAGGGAGGTCGATGAGCAGCTCAGTGTTCTCGGGAGCGACCGGAGCGAGGCGAATCGATGAACGGCGTCTGGCGGGTACCGAGGTTGAAGAAGATCCGATGGCGGCGATGCAGGGCCTCCGGCGATGCGTGGCTCGGTGGGGAGGGCGAGGGCGTCACGGCGGAGCTTCTGGACAGGTCAGAGAGGCGAGGGGGTGACGGAGAGCGCGACTACGGCGGTGAGATGGCGACAAGCTCGTCGGCCATGGTGCAGGAGAGGGTGAGGGAGACGAGGGGAGAGTGAGCGAGGATGAGAGGGGGACGTGGGGGTCGCGTGGCACCCCTAGGCGTCTCCAGGCATCGGCGGAAGCAGGAGGTGGCCGGCGTGTGGCCGCGGGCACCGGCCACGCGCTCCACGTCCTTCTGGCGCGAGGAGGACGACGACTGGCAGAGCCAGTAGGCTGGGCCGAGCCAGGTGGCTGGGCCAGCACAGGTAAGGCCCGGGTGGGCTTCCCTCTCTCTCTGTTTTTATTTGTTTCTGTTTTTCTAATTAACTACAACTGTTGGGCTTTAAATAAAATACTAAAACGTTTCCAAAAATCCTGAAAATAATTGTGGGCTCTGTTTAGATTATTTCCAACAGCAAACATTTATTTCCAGGATTATTTGAGCATTTAAATTATTTTATAGCATTTAAATGCCCAAATTCAAATACTTATGATTTAATTCAATGACCTTCTATTGACCTAGAAAATTGTGCACCAATTTTGCCAGAGGTTTTAACCCAAGACAAGGAGGGTGAACTTTTTAGAAGGGCATTTCAGGTTCATTGAAAATAATTTTAGTAAACCCTAGTTGTTTCCAGGGGGGGTGTTGGGGGTTTCTGCTTTCCCCATTTCAAATTTAAAAGAAATTTAAACATGATGCACACTCTAATGCTTGAACTAGCTAGGGTGTGACAACAAATTAGTACCATTATCAGTTATAATACTGTGTGGAAAGCCAAACCGGAATATCACCTTTTTGATGAACTGAACCGCCGTGGCTGCATCACACTTACTGACTGACTCTGCTTCTACCCATTTGGTAAACTTGTCAACTGCCACTAACAGGTGAGTCTTTTTGTCCTTGGATCTCTTAAAGGGTCCAACCATATCAAGCCCCCAAGTCGCAAACGGCCGAGTGATTGGAATCATTCTCAACTCCTGAGCCGGAACATGAGCACGACGTGCAAATTTTTGACAACCGTCACACCTTTTGACTAAATCCTCAACATCATCATGAGTTGTCAACCAATAGAAACCGTGACAAAAAGCCTTAGCTACCAAGGATTTTGAACCGGCGTGGTGACCACAATCTCCTTCATGGATTTCTCGCAAAATTTCACAACCCTCTTGAGGAGATACACAGCTCTGAATTGCTCCTGTGACGCTGTAACGATGTTAGTCCCCATTGATTATGGTCATTGACTTGGAATGCCAGATTATTTGCCGGGCCGAGGTTTCATCCTCCGGTAACTCGCCCCGGTTCATGTAAGCCAGGTACGGTATTGTCCAATCCGGTATAACATGCAAAGCTGCCACCAATTGAGCCTCTGGGTCAGGAATAGCCAACTCCTCCTTTGTTGGTACCTTGACCGACGGATTATTCAGTACGTCGAGGAAGACATTTGGTGGGACCAGTTTATGCTGAGAGCCAAGGCGGCTTAAAGCGTCCGCTGCTTCATTCTTTCGCCGGTCTATATGGACAACTTGATAACCCTTGAAATGACCAGCCGCTATGTCCACCTCTCGTTGATACGCAGCCATGAGTGGGTCCTTAGAATCCCAAGTGCCAAATACCTGTTGAGCTACCAGGTCCGAGTCACCGAAGCACTTAACCCGGCTTAAGTTCATCTCCTTAGCCATCCGAAGACCGTGGAATAGGGCCTCGTACTCAGCTGCATTGTTAGTACAAGGGACATTAAGGGGAGAACATAACAAAACTTGTCACCTCGCGGGGAAGTTAATATAACTCCAGCCCCCGAGCCCTCCAACTACCTGGACCCATCAAAGTGAATAGTCTAATATGTGTTATCGGGCTTTTCCTCTGGTGCCTGCAACTCTGCCCAATCATTGATGAATTCCACAAGTGCTTGAGATTTGATTGTTGTGCGAGGTGTATACTTGAGCCCGTGAGGTCCAAGCTCAATAGCCCACTTGGCAATCCAGTCAGTTGCTTCTCTGTTTTGAATGATATCTCCCAGAGGGGCTGAACTGACCACTGTGATAGGATGACCCTGAAAATAATGTTTGAGCTTCTGGCTTTCCATAAACACCCCATACACCAGCTTCTGCCAATGTGGATACCTCTGCTTTGATTCGATAAGTACCTCACTGATATAATAAACCATCCATTGAACCGGATATTCCTTTCCAGCCTCCTTGCGCTCCACAACAATAGCCACACTAACAGCCCTGGCATTAGCAGCCACATACAGCAGTAAAGGCTCTTTATCGATCGGAGCTGCAAGCACAGGCGGTTCAGCTAACTGCCTCTTCAGATCCTCAAACGCTTTATCAGCCCCATCGCTCCAGACAAAGTCATCTGTTTTCTTTAACATCTGGTATAAAGGGATAGCTTTCTCCCCAAGAGGATTGATAAACCGGCTCAAAGCCGTAATCCGGCCGGCTAAATGTTGAACGTCATTGATACACGCCGGTTTAGCCAAAGACGTGATTGCTGAATTTTTTTCTGGATTAGCCTCAATGCCCCTGTTTGATACCAGAAAACCCAAGAGTTTGCCTACCGGGACACCAAAGACACATTTGTCCGGATTAAGCATCATATTGTAAACCCGGAGGTTATCGAAGGTTTCTCTCAGGTCATCTATCAATGTTTCCTCTTTCCTGGACTTTATCACAATATCATCCACATATGCATGAACGTTGCGCCCAATCTGCTTATGAAGACAATTCTGAACACAGCATTGATAAGTCGCCTGGGCACTCTTGAGCCCAAAGGGCATGGAGACATAGCAGAAGGATCCAAAGGGAGTTATAAAAGCTATCTTCTCCTGGTCCTTAACTGCCAATTTGATCTGATGATAACCAGAATAAGCATCCCAAAAACACAAGCGGTCACAACCCGCCGTAGCATCAATAATCTGATCAATACGAGGGAGGGCAAAGGGATCTGCTGGGCAAGCCTTGTTCAAGTCTGTGTAGTCCACACACATATGCCAAGTGCTGCTTTTCTTGAGAACCAGCACTGGATTAGCCAACCACTCTAGGTGAAAGACCTCCACGATAAACCCTGCGGCCAACAACCGAGCTACCTCTTCACCAATAGCCTTGCGCCTTTCTTCGTTGAAGCGGTGGAGAAACTGTCTGACCGGTTTAAACTTAGGATCAATATTAAGTGTGTGCTCAGCGAGCTCCCTCGGTACACCTGACATGTCAGACGGCTTCCATGCAAAGATGTCCCGGTTCTCACGGATGAACTCAATGAGCGCGCATTCCTCTTTGGGATCCACGTTAGCATTGATGCTGAACTGCTTGGATGAATCGCCAGGAACAAAATCAACCATCTTAGTGTCTGTGGCTGGATCATGCTCCATAGTGGGCTTTTTCAAAAGGTCATGTCTGCCGGATCAACTTTGTCCTTATAAAACTTCAGCTCTTCCATGGCACAAACCGACTCAGCACAAGCCGCATCGCCTTCCTCACATTCCAAAGCAATCTTCCTGCTCCCATGTACTGTGATGGTCCCCTTATGACCTGGCATCTTAAGCTGCAGGTAAACATAACACGGCTGTGCCATGAACTTGGCATAAGCCGGTCGCCCAAACAGGGCGTGATACGGACTCTTGATTTTCACCACCTCAAAAGTTAATGTTTCTGACCTTGAATCATGATCATCTCCAAAGGCCACCTCTAGAGCTATCTTGCCCACTGGATATGCAGACTTACCGGGCACTACACCAAGAAAAACAGTGTTCGACGGTTTAAGATTCTTATCTGTCAACCCCATACAGCGGAAGGTATCATAGTAGAGAACATTGATACTGCTTCCCCCATCCACGAGCACCTTGGTGAACTTGTACCCCCCAACTTGAGGCGCCACCACTAAGGCCAGATGACCCGAATTGTCAACCCGAGGTGGGTGATCCTCTCTACTCCATAAAATGGGTTGCTCAGACCAGCGCAAATACTGAGGCACAGCCGGTTCAACAGAGTTCACGGCCCTCTTGTGAAGCTTATGGTCACGCTTGCATAAGCTAGTGGTGAAGTCATGATACTGCCCACCATTTAACTATTTTGGATTGCTCTGAAAACCTGACTACTGCTGCTGCTGCTGATTCCCCTGATGGTTATAACCTCCCTGGTTGCCTTGGTTCCCTTGATTGCTATGTCCGGTTTGATTGCCCTGAAATCCGGAACCGGAGCTACCGCCTCCATAACCCGGCCCATGAACACCCCCTCCTGAACCGCCGGGCGGGCCATTGTCGTACTGAAACATATTGGAGTTCTTGAAGTCTCGCATGATATAACAATCCTTCCAAAGATGTGACGATGGCTTCTCCTTTGATCCATGCTTTGGACAAGGTTGATTTAACATGCATTCCAGATTGGGGCCTGAACCTCCGCCCCTCTGGGGTTACTTGCCCTTACGACGCTGAACGTTATCCTGAACACTGGTGTTAGCCACAAAGTCCAAACTATTGTCGGCCTTGCGCTTACCATTATTCCCATGACCCGTCGAGTTATGCTGCTATTCCTTGGTGTTGCCGTTTTTCTTTCCTTTCCCCGGTTTGTCCTCCTCTGATTCAGGGTCTTTGGTATTATCCGAATCGACATATTTAACCAAAGCGTCCATAAGCATTGACATATCATTGCAGTGACGTTTGAGCCTTCCTAACTTCTATTTGAGTGGCAGAAACCGGCAATTGCCCTCCAGCGTTAACACTGCGGTATCTGCATTGATGCGATCCGACGAATGCAGAATAGCTGAGACCCGCTTCACCCAATGGGTTGTAGACTCCCCATCCTGTTGAACACAAGCGGCCAGGTCCACAATTGACATAGGCTGCTTACAAGTATTCTTAAAATTGTGGATAAACCGGTGCTTTAATTTGGCCCATGATCCGACAGAGTTAGCTGCCAAGCTCTTTAACCAAGTACGAGTTGTCCCCTCCAACATCATGGTGAAGTATTTAGCACACACCGCTTCATCCACATCTAACATCTCCATTGCCATCCCGTAGATTTCAGCCCATGCCTCTGGTTGCAAATCGGCAGTGTAATTGGGTACTTTACGAGGTCCCTTGAAATCCTTGGGCAGTCGTACATTACGTAAAGTGGGGGTGAGACACGGCACCCCTAAGGAACTGAAGACCACACCTGGCTCCACTGAAGCGGTAGGGTGAACCGGAGTAGGTTGATGAACTCCATGTAGAGCTGCTAACTCGGCCTCTCGACATGCACGACCATGATCTACCACATCCTGCGCATTAGCACCTCCACCTGCCGGGTTGTGCCCTCGCGGCAAGTTACGGCGACGTGCACTGCTTGACACGGCCGGTTCATCCTCAACGTGCCCGCTGTAGCTCCGGCTCGGGCGGGGGGTGGAATGAATCCTCTCGCGACTATGCGAATAAGCCTGCTGCTGGTTTAAAGCTGTTTGAAGGAGCTCTCTGGCCCGTCGTGCCTCAATCACAAATGGTGACTCGCTGTCGGTTGGGAGGGCTGCCAATCATGAAGCGGCGGCCACAATGTTGTCCAACGGGTTGGAGTAATGTCCCGAGGGCGTCGGAACATACTGCGGCACAATGTTGCCTTGACGAGGCGGGTCCATCATTCGCGGCTGAACCGGCGCTCCTGTTCCCGGCGCCTCCATCGGTTTAACACTGGCTGGTTACTAGTTCCTGCTCCTGGCGTGTTGAAGAGATTTCTTGGCTCACAACCCGGCGGGAGAGGCGACCGATATATTCTTCTCATGACTTCCCCTGAGGCATTCTGATCCAGCCTAAGCCGGTAGGCCTGAGCTTCCAACTCGGCCCGTTCCATAGCCATCCTAGAGTTCTCTGCTTCTAGGTCCGCTTTAGCCTGAGTTATCTGCTCTTTCACCTTTGCAATCTCCGCATTGTGCTGGTCCCGGGCTGCTGCGTCCACCTCTTCGGCCATCAATGTTGCCAAAGTGTCGAACAAATCAGACAGAACTTGAGCCGGAGGCGGCGCAGAGGCCCCTGCTCCCGCCGGCCTTGCTGTCGCTGAACCGGACAGCATTGCCGCGGCGGTTGATGAGTGGTGTGTTGATTGTGTACCGGCCATGAAGATAGCGACCCGGTTTGGCAAATCAAGGGGGTCAGAATACTATTGCCATCGGAACCTCCGCTAATCTGGCCGTCCTGCAACTGATATAGCGATTCGGTCTCTCCAGTTGAAGACTCGTCATCAGAGCAGACAATGATTTCTCCATCAGATGCCGGTCCATCCTCATATTCCGCTCCATGGATGACACCTACGAAGACATGCCTTGCTGCGGGCTGAACCGGGGAAGGGCTTGCACGCTGGGCCATCTAAATGATGTCGGTGCAGGTGTGCGGCTCACGGCCCGGTTCACCGATCTTGCCGATGAAGACGTGAATCCCACCAAAGGGTACCCGGTATCCGTATTCGATTGAACCGGCCTCGGGACCCCATCCCGCGTCGTTGATGTAGAACTTGCCGCGACGACTCTCCGTCATCTGGCCCATAGTGTATCCCATGAGTCCATCAAAGCTGCCCTTCAAGAAATCGAAACCATCGTCCGATAGCCCATGGTGGGTGCCAACTGTCGTGGGTTTGTCACGGCAGATGTCCTCATGAAAGGACTTAGTCGTGGAGCCATCGCTACGGGTTAGCTTAAAGGGGTTAAACTAGACAAAGGACACGAGGGGTTTTATACTAGTTCGACCCCTTCGATGAAGGTGAAAGCCTACATCTAGTTGTGATTGGTATTGCTAGGGTTTCGATGACCAGGGAGCGAATCCGCTTTGCCTGGCTCTCCAGTTGTTGTCTGTCATCCTTAAACCGCTACCGGGTCGTCCCTTTATATACATAGGTCGACGCTCGCCGGTTTACAGAGCCCTGAGGCCGGATCAAAAACGTGTCCGGCTCGGTCTCTATTCCTCTAACTTACAATACAAGTTACATGAAAGAGTCAGTTTACATCTACAGGCCTTAACCCGCCTTTGGGCCTTGGGCCTTCATAAAGCGCCACCATCCTCATGTCTTCATGGGCTTCTATCTTCATGGAGCTAACACGGCCACTCCTAGCCGGTTTACCTCCAGTAATCATATCCCCAACAGAAGGCGTCTGAAGCTCCGGTCTTGGGGCGTTACAACACTCCACCACTATAAGAGGATCTCGCCCCGAGATCTAGGATGGCACCGGAGAGAAAACAGAAGAGGAAGAGAAGAAGTAAAACTAAGTTGCTTCTTTGAAAAACGAGCGAAACCAATGACCTTGAGAGGTTAAACAATTTCAAGAAAAGAATACAACGAAGGTGAATGAAGTTGAAAACACTCCGTTAGGAAAGAGGAACAAGGAACATTACAGGAACCTTGTAGGTTGAAAGACATAAGAAAAAGGGTTGCAATGGACAAGAAGTACATGCAAGCACTCCGGTTGAAACAAGATGTACAAAGAACGAGAAAATTCAATTACGACCACACTCCGGTTAAAACAAGATAGAGAAGGAATAAGAATGATATTATTTGGACATCACTCCGACTGTAAATGGAAGGAATTGAACATGATCTTGGTAAAACAAGATGATGGGTCGAAGAGAGCAACATCACAATGCCTCCGGAACAAATGTAAGAAAGGAATCAAAAGAACGGAGGAGAAGACCACATCTTCTACCTCAAATGAGCTTGGAAAAGTATCTTTAGGAGAAGGGTCGACTGGAGTTGTTGGAAATCCAACAACGAAAAGAGTAAGCTTGTTGTGGGATTATGGAAAACATCTCAAAAACTTGAGGTGAAATTCTGCCACTAACAAAAAACAATGGATTGGATTGATATGAACAAGCAGACGAGAAAGTTATTTCACTAGAAGGATAAATGAAGAACTTGGGCCATTTATGAGCACCATAAATAGCAACAATCCTTACGGAAAGCTTTAGGTGAAATATAACCCAAGATAACTCCAACGAAGAGAATGATGGATTGAGAAGAGCTCATGCTCGAACAAATTGATGGGTTTAACTATCTCATTCTTGACAACTTGCGAATCATGACACATGAAGGGAAATTGTCAAGAGTGTCATAACACCACCTCAAAAGATAATGTAGGAAGAATTGCACTTCGGATGCAAGATGAAGAATGCTTGAACTCCTCTAAAAAGAATCTCGATGAACACTTCGAGAATGAATTAAATCCTTGATGAACCACCATGTAGAACCTCCATAAAGAACTCTAGTAATAAAAGAATGATCAAAAGAAGTGAAGGATGAAAAGAATAAGATTTAGGCCTTGCAATGATTAGATGAAGCTTCACAACGAGATAATGCAGAAAAACTTGGAATTCCGGAAAAGAAAGATGAACAAATGAGATCAAGAATTTTGATGAACCTCCAGACTAAGGAATTAATCACTTGGATGAAACAAGAATAAGAATTACATTATGCTCATCCTTCACCAATTAAATTGATGACAAACAATGGATTTGGCATACTACTTATTCCCGTTGGAAAGGATTGATGAGAGATATAGCGTAGACTTGAATAAGGTCTTGATTGATCCACCGGTGGGGTTTGGAAAACCACGAATGAATTGATATGAAAAAGAAGCAAGAGAAATCTTGAATGAACCACCGTAAGAATTGAAAATGAACGAAGAAAAGATAAAGAAACACCGGGAAGAATTAGAGAACGAATGAAGATACTTGAGGTAATTTAGATACATGAGAACGAAGAGATCACGAGCTGATTAGAGAACACTTGAACGATGCACCAGTAAGATTTGGAGAACGAGAGCTGAAAGATGGAATGAATAATATTTGAAAAGATGGCCTTCGGAGGAAAGAAATGAAAATAACTCATGAAATGCTCTGGATAGGTGAAAGGAATTCTCACAATCAAAACAATTATGAGAGGATGGCATCAAGCTTGAACTACGCATCTTCGAGAGAACGGACAAAGATTTGAGAGAAACTCTTCTTCGGTCTTCAAGTGTTGAGAATGATAATGAGAAATAGAAAGGTTGAATCAGTGATGCAAAGAATTTGAAAGATCTTGGAGAAAGCATTTGACTGATGGTAATTCATACTTACGTCAAACTTTGAAAAGAATGTGAGAATACATCCGGAAAACTAGAAGAGTCAGGTAAGATCCTGGAAAAAGACCTGTGGGTTAGGGCCCACTCAAGAGAAAACACCATTGAATGATTACTTGAAAAGGAGATTGCACCGGTTGAATTAAATGGCTTGAATGAGATAACAACCTTGAAATAGGTTGAACGGATCTTGAATGACAAGACGAGCCTTCTGAGATATCTTCAGCACTCCAAAACAAATGAATAGCGAGAAGTGAATGACTAAGACATGAACCAGCATGAGAAGGTATTTGAAACAAGGAAAAGGATATGATCAACACCGAAAAAAATTGCATTGAAAACACCGGGGAAGATAAGAGAACAAAGAATGATAAACTTGAAGCTTCCTTTAGCATCTTCTTGAGAATCACCTGATAAGATCATTAACGGAAAGAAAGGAGAGACTTCCCATGAATAACATGATAGTTGATTAAGAAATCTGAATCCTTGAAGGAAAAGGGGTGGGAGGGCGGGAAAACAAAGACAACTTGGAACGGATGAAGCAAACACCGTTGAAAAAACTTAGAGTTGATCTTGCGGATGTTGAAATGATCGGATTTACTTGAAGAGAAACACACCGGTTGAAAAGGATTGACATGACAACCTTGATGATCAAGAAGGATTAGCACTCCCATAGAAATATGGGAACACCGCTTGGAAAAGGTATGGAATCAACACTTGACATTGAAGCAACTCAAATACCACAACTAGAAAACAAAACAAAGGATTGGCTTGCAAAATAAGCCGGAAAAAAACATATGATAGATCCCATATCGTATCATGTGTCTGTTGGAAAGATATCCTACGTGATACTTGAATTCCCACTTATAAACTCCCGAAACTTTCTGGTTATGCAATCAGGTGTTGGGGATACATGGGAAGCATAATATCTCACTCAAAACTAGCAAATCCTACATCTAGCTGTATCCATCCTTCAACACATAACCAAGAAACCTTCGGAAATCATTTACCTCAACCTTCGAAAAGCATCCTTTATACGAGTTATGGCAATACTCCCGAACTCCCGCCCCAGTACTGGGTGGCGTCGAGGTTATCTCACCAACAACTACATAAAAGAGATTTCCGATGTCGGCGAAACTCAGGTATTCCAGAACTGCAACGATAAAATTTTGACGACAACACCTCGGAGCTCAACTCCTCGGGACACTGCGACAACCCCTAAATGTCAGGAGGCACCAAGAAAAATGTTCTCATCACAAAACCATCGGAACGATTCCAAGATACCCGCGTGATCCTAAAAAGAATTCATGAAATTTGAGGACAGAAGAGTCAAAATTCTACGTCAGGAGGCCTCACCAGAGCGACGAAGGGACTGAGGAGTAAAAATAATCCTACTCTCCGATATATATAATCCTAAGACTCAAAACATTTTGTTCTAGACTCAACAACATCAGCGATTCGATCAAGCAGGGGGCTCCTAAGTCGGGGATGGCTCTGATTACCAACTTGTAACACCCACGATGCAGCTATATCTCCCATGTGTCGGAGCACGACTTAGAGGCATAACCGCATAGTAGGCATGTCGCAAGAGGGGTAATCTTTACACATCCCATGTACTGAATAAGAAAGGGATAAAGAGTTGGCTTAATTCACACAATACATAAAGATCATACATCATCCAGAATACAATCAAGGTCCGACTACGGAACCAAAATAAAGAAAGACAACCCCAAATGCTAGATCCCCGATCGTCCCGACTGGGCTCCACTACAAACATGATCTTCATCGAGCTCCAACTTGAACTCGGTTGCGTCACCTGCACTGGTATCATCGGCACCTGCAAACTGTTTGGAAGTATCTGCGAGTCACAAGGACTCAGCAATCTCACACCCGCGAGATCAAGACTATTTAAGCTTATGGGTAGGAAAAGGTAGTGAGGTGGAGCTGCAGCAAGCACTAGCATATATGGCGGCTAACTTACGCAAATGAGAGCGAGAAGAGAAGCAAAGCACGGTCGTGAACTAGAAGTGATCGAGAAGTGATCCTGAAACTACTTACGTTCAAGCATAACACAAGAACTGTGTTCACTTCCCGGACTCCGCCGAGAAGAGACCATCACGGCTACACACGCGGTTGATGCATTTTAATTCAGTTAAGTTTCAAGTTCTCTACAACCGGACATTAACAAATTCCCATCTGCCCATAACCGCGGCCACGACTTTCGAAAGTTCAAAACCCTGCAGGGGTGTCCCAACTTAGCCCATCACAAGCTCTCACGGTCAACGAAGGATATTCCTTCTCCCAGGAAGACCCGATCAGACTCGGAATCCCGGTTACAAGACATTTCGACAATGGTAAAACAAGACCAGCAAAGCTGCCCGATGTGCCGACATCCTGATAGGAGCTGCACATATCTCGTTCTCAGGGCAACACCGGATGAGCAATCCATACAACTAAAACCAGCCCTCAAGTTTCCCCGAGGTGGCGCTGCAAGGGGCTCTAGTTCGTACCAACACTTAGACCAACACTAGCCGGGGGGGGGGGTAACATAAAGATGAGCCTTGAGTTTGCAGAACCCATGGGAAGGTGATAGGTTGTTAGACAAAAGTAAAACCAAGGTTGGGCCTTGCTGGAGGAGTTTTATTCATGGCGAACTGTCAAGGGGTTTCCATTATAACCCAACTGTGTAAGGAACGCAAAATCAAGGAACATAACACCGATATGACGGAAACTAGGGCGGCAAGAGTGGAGCAAAACACCAAGCATAAGGCCGAGCCTTCCACCCTTTACCAAGTATATAGATGCATTAAAGTAAATAAGAGATAATAATGATATCCCAGCAATATCCATGTTCCTACAAGGAACAAACTTCATCTTCACCTGCAACTAGCAATGCTATAAGAGGGGCTGAGCAAAGCGGTAACATAGCCAAACAACGATTTTCTAGGAAACGTGGGTTGGAGGCATGACATGGCAATATGGGAGGCAGTATATAGCAAGTGGTAGGTATCGCGGCATAGCACTAGAGCGAGCAACTAGCAAGCAAAGATAGAAGTGATTTCGAGGGTATGGTCATCTTGCCTGAGATCTCGTTAGGAAGAGGAGCGAGTCCATGAAGAAGACAAACGGACGTAGTCGAACGAATCCTCACAAAAGTGACGTTATCAAAACTAACCCGAAGAAGCAACAACGGAAAGAAGCAAACAACATAGTGAACAACCATCACATGAACATGGCATGATGCACAATCAAGTATGATGCATGTCCGGTTTAAATATGCATGGCATGGCAAAGTGCACAAACAAAACTACAAGTTAAGTGGAGCTCAATATGCAACGAGTTGCATATTGATGAAACACCACATCAATTATTTAGTTCTCTCCCGTTTATGTACCCAAGAAAATTAAATGTTGTTAAGCATGGCAAGAGGTGGAGCATAACAAAACTATACCATCTAAACAATTTAAATGGGGCCGGATATAACAAACAACAAATCTGGTAAATCCCCATATGCATTTAGCAAATTAATTCAAACAACAATTTAAACATTCTTGATGTTGTTATCATGATGCGGACGACATTTGCAAGTTCTATGCAATTTTATTTATATGTTGATAAGAGCATGATATGAAGCATTTGTCATCATGGCGGAAACGAAAGGGGTGCCACGGCAACGAATCCGAAAATGATACCATGGCAACATATCGGTTTCGGCAGCTCATGGAGGTACCGGTCTAAAATGATAAGTGACAGGAGCGTGTCATGCAAGGATGGTAGGGTGATCCCGGATACTAGGTTCCCACAGGTGGACGGCATGGCAACGAGGAGGACCATGCAAGCGACGATTCGACCATGGTGCAAACATGGGCATCTCAAACAATACATCAGATGCATACAGTCCACGACCATCATTCTGGCGGTTATACCTTCATGAAAGTGCAATTACGGAGTGGTTCGAGTTCGTTGAGGGAAGTAGAGGAAGTAGTCGTTCACGGGTCGTCGAGAGAAGTAGTGGTTCAAATTCGTTTTCGGAGAGGTACTTGACGAATCCAAGGTTTCCGGGGGCGACGGTAGTAGAACTTGGTGAATCCGTGTTCTTCGGAGGTCGTCATCGAACTTGGTCAAATACACGATGTGGGTAGACGTTCACTCGATGGCCTTCGGCAACGGTGGTAGTCGTACAACATTTTCGTAGCTGTTCGAGGTCATCGTGGAGGTGCTTGGCACAACATAGGTCTCCGGGCTTGTCGGGTACACGTTCACAAAGTAGTCGTACATGTTGACGGTAGTTGTACACACGCGTTGGGGTACTTGTCGGTCCGGTCTTGACGGAGTAGATGTACACATTGTCGGGGTACTTGTCGCATCACCGGGTGTAGTCGTACACGTACGGAGCGGAACTTGGCGTGTCCATGTACTTGGTTGCCTCCGACTTTACGAAGATGTAACAGAACGACGACGGTAAGTGCAGTGTGACCCCAGGTCTACCGAGGTTTGGGAAGAGCCAGCCGAAATAGCACCACGTCTAGGTTTTTGGCGGTAAACAAAGAAGGCCGGTCAGCCTCGGTCTTGCGGGCAGCAAGGGAAGGAGCAGGGGCTCGCTGGATCTCAGCGCCGGTTGCAGGGACTTGGCATGATGCAGGGGCGACGAGGCTCGCAACGGAGGTCCGAGGACCCGGCGCACAGTGAAGTACGACGGCTGTAGGTCTTGGCCGGCGACAGGGAGGTCCATGGCAACGCGTGGAAAGAGCAGCTGCAGCAGGGCACGAAGGACGACATTACCAGTGCAGGTGGAGGAGGAGCTGCAGGGGAGCTGCCGGAGATGCGAGGGTCTGGGGAGCGCGGTCGCCGGCTGTGACACTGGTGGCGCAGGACTGCTCTAGCGGGTGGCGGGGAAGGTTGGGGCTACACACGCGGTCATGCATGGGCGGCAACAGTGGCGCAGGGCAGGGCGGCGCTATGAGGGGTGAGGGGATCAGATCGAGTGCTGGTGGCGAGAGGGAGGATCGGGCGTGATGCGTGGTGTGAGTGGGTGGCGACGGGAGTAGGGGAAGGAGACGAGGGAGAGGACGAGGGGATCGGGGAGATGGGGGTTGCGAGGGAGATGGGGAACGAGTGCGGGGAAAGAAGGATGGAATCGAGCCTAGGCTCTCCCTGGCGGCGCTGACGGGAGGAGGAGGGGGATCGATGGGCTAGGGTTAGAAGGGGTTAGGTGGGCTTTGTCCAGGGACGACTGGGCTTAGCAGACTGGCCTCGGTGCAAAAGGACTGCGGGAGGCCGCGGTAGTTGGGAGGCCCAGCTAGCTCATGGGCTTCCTTCTCTCTCTCTCTCTCTCTCTTACTCTCCTTTTCCATTTAAAAACAAAATAGAAAAAGAGAAAGAAAAGAAAGAGAAGTTAGGGATGGAATCTGGGCATGGGGATAATTTTCACGGACTCGTAAAGATGTGCACGGTCCACGAAAAAAGGAGAGGCATGATTGAAAGATGTAATTCAAACACATTTGAATTTAATTCAAATGGGTTTGAACTAGGGCTTGGTTTTAGAAGTGTCCAAAAATGTTGAGAATTTAGGTGGAGCTCCGGAAAATGAAGAAAGGATATATGGCAAAGTTAGAGGCCAAGAGTTGTGATAACAAAGGCATTGGGATTTTTGCAAGTGTGTTAAGGTGAAATCCAAAATAGTGGAATATTTATTATAGCTCCCTAATATTGGGGTATATGTTGTAAAGAGAATCACCACATGAATTCCCTCAGTTTAAATGGACCGAAGATCCATACGATTTAATTAGTTGAGCTGGAAAAGATTAAAGACATGATGACATGATGCAATGCAAATGATGCAATGATGAATGCAACAAACCAAGAACTCACTCGACGAAACTCGAAAAAACATGGAAGGCGTCTGAAGGTCCGGTCTTGGGGCGTTACAAGCTTCTAGGCACTTGTAGGAGTAGTTGCTATCAATCTTGTTGAGTTTGGTTCAATTTTATTTTGAGTTACTAACAATTTTAGAAATTTTTCAGAGGAAGAAAAATGTCTAGGAAATTTTACCAAGGTGGTTCTTCGAGGAAGAAAGCACCGAGGCTCGCGATACGTGAGCTGGACCTCGAACCACCAAGGGAAGAAGCTCAAGTGAGGCCTTGTGAATCGCCATTGGATGAATTTATGGTTCATGCAGGTTTCAAGGATGAATTTGATGCGTATGTACGGAATGCTGATCTTGACGACTTCGTATCAGACAAGTGCCAACAATACTATTACCTCACCTATTCCTTTGTGTGGAGGTTTGAATTTTCATCTAAGCGCAATACCCATACTGTCTTATTTGATCTGTATGATGAATCATATACCATGGACCTTGAAGATTTTAATACTCCTGCAAAATCCCACATTGGGGCCTTCTTAGTGAGCCTCACAAATCTTAATACAATGATTTCCCTGCTAGTATCACTGTGGGAGAAACTAGAAGTATCACACAAGCCTCCATGGGGAGCATTCATTTCCCTGACATACATTATTTTGCTTCTTTAAAGGTAGATGCATTAATGGTAAACATGATCATAGCCACCTTTGCATTCCAAATCTTAGTGTTCTCAAGTGTGCGGTGTTAGGTGATAAGTGACATAACTTGCAGGTGATGGCAGCTTGAAGCTACGTCGGTATTTCCCCAAAGAGGAAGGGATGATGCCGCATAGCTACGGTAGGTATTTCCCTCAGTGATGAAACCAAGGTTATCGAACTAGTAGGAGAACCAAGCAACAAACGTAAACGACACCTGCACACAAATAGCAAGTACTTGTAACCCGACGTATCAAAAGGGGTTGTCAATTCCTTTCGGGTAACAACGCCAGAAATTGGCAAATGGACGTGAATAAATTGTATTAGATTGATAGATCGAATGGCAAATAAAATAAATAAGAATAAATTCCAGCAAGGTATTTTTGTATTTTTGGGTTTCATAAATCTGAAAATAAAAGGCAAATAAAATATATCGCAAAGGAAAATAATATGAGAAAGCGACCCAGGGGCCGTATGTTTCACTAGTGGCTTCTCTCGAGAAAAATAGCAAATGGTGGGTAAACGAATTACTGTTGGGCAATTGATATAACTTAAAATAATCATGATGATATCCAGGCAATGATCATTACATAGGCATCATGTGCAAGATTAGTAGACCGACTCCTGCCTTCATCTACTACTATTAGTCCACATATCAACCGCTATCCAGCATGCATCTAGTGTATTAAGTTCATGGAGAAACGGAGTAATGCAATAAGAATGATGACATGATGTAGACAAGATCTATTTATGTAGAAATAAAACCCATCGTTTTATCCTTAGTAGCAACGATACATACGTGTTTGTTCCCCTTCTGTCACGGGGATCAAGCACCGTAAGATCGAACCCACTACAAAGCACATCTTCCCATTGCAAGATAAATAGATCAGGTTGGCCATACAAAACCAATATATCAAAGAAGAAATACGAGGCTATAAGTAATCATGCATATAAGAGATCAAAGAAACTCAAATAACTATCATGGATAAAAAGAGATAGATCTGATCATAAACTCAAAGTTCATCGGATCCCAACAAACACATTGCAAAAGAGTTACATCATATGGATCTCCAAGAGACCATTGTATTGAGAATCAAACAAGAGAGAGGAAGCCATCTATGTACTAACTACGGACCCGAAGGTCTACACAAAACTACTCACGTATCATCGAAGAGGCACCAATGGAAGTGGTGAACCCCTCTGTGATGGTGACTAGATTGGATCTGTTGGTTCTAGACTTTGTAGCTGCTGGAATTGATTTTCGTCGACTCCCCTAGAGTTTCTAGAATATTGGGGTATTTATAGAGTAAAGAGGCGGTCCGGGGGGCACCCGAGGTTGGCACAACCCACCAGGGCATGCCTGGGCTTCGAGACGCGCCCTGGTGGGTTGTGTTCCCCTCGGAGCAGCCCCCAGGTGCTGCTCTGGCCCATCGGGAGTCTTCTGGTCCATAAAAAATCCACAAAAAATTTGCAGTGTTTGGACTCCGTTCGATATTGATTTCCTGCGATGTAAAAAACAAGCAAAAAGTAACAACTAGAACTGGGCACTGGGTCAATAGGTTAGTCCCAAAAAAGGATATAAAGTTGCTATGAAGTGATTGTAAAACATCGAAGAATGATAAAATAACAGCATGGAACAATCAAAAATTATAGATGCGTTGGAGACGTATCAGCATCCCCAAGCTTAATTCATGCCCGTCCTCGAGTAGGTAAATGATAAAAACAGAATTTTTGATGTGGAATGTTGCCTAACATGTCATCTCATATCCTTTTCTTTATTGCATGGACATTTGGACTTTTATATGGTTCAAAGCAATAGTCTGGTTTTGACATGAGGATTTAAATACTCAAGCATATCAACAAGCAACCATGTCTTTCAAAATATCAATGCTAAAATATCCCTAGCCCATCATGCTCAATCATTGATCCATTCATGAAACTCACTCGCATATTAGCCACACCCAATGCTCAAGTACGATCATAGTGCCCCCTAGTTGGTACTTTATAAGAGAAGATAGAGACTCAAGTTAAAAGTAAAAAATACATAAAGTAAAAGAAAGGTCATTCACCGAGGGAACTAGGGATTTGTAGAGGTGCCAGAGCTCAAAGAGAAAACTGAGAGATAAAAACATTTTGAGAGGCATACTTTTCCCACCAACGAAAACGACTTAGAGGTGCCAGAGCTCAAAGAGAAAATAAAGTTTATTCCTTTTTCAACCATACTTTCACTTTCCAAGGCTAACCGTATCCACGGGTTCCGTCCATACCAACACTTTTCAAGGAATTTTTATTTGACAAAATAAAGTAAATTCACTTTTCATTTCGGGACTGGGCATCCCTAATACCTTTGCCTTACTCTCGTGGAATGACAAGTGAATAAACACTCATCGTGAGAATAACACATCTAGCATGGAAAATATTGGCCACCCTTCACCACCTCGCGAGCGGTACGAGCACACAAAAGAGAAATTGATTTTGAAAATTAGAGATGGCACATACAAATTTGCTTAGAATGGCAAAAGAATACCACATATAGGTAGGTATAGTGGACTCATGTGGCAAAATTGGTTTAAAGGATTTTGGATGCACAAGTAGTGATCATACTTAGTGCAAAATGAAGGCTAGCAAAAGATTGAGAAGCGACCAACCAAGAAACGAATACTCTCATAAGCGAGCATTGAGCATAACTAACGCCGAATACTGCACTACAAGTAGGATGTAATTTCATTGCATAACTATTGACTTTCTGCTTGCATAGGGAATCACAAATCTTAACACCAATATTCTTACTAAAGTGTAATTACTCATCAACATGACTCACATATCACATCATCGTATCTCAAAACTATTACAAGGGATCAAGTTTATTTTGTCCAATGATCTTCATGAAAGTTTTTATTATATCCTTATTGGATATCTATCACTTTGGAAAACTAATTTTCATGTATTGCTTTTAATAACAACAACAACACCAACAAAGCCTTTCGTCCCAAACAAGTTGGGGTAGGCTAGAGGTGAAATCCATAAGATCTCGCAACCAACTCTTGGATCTATCACATGGATAGCAAGCTTCCACGCACCCCTATCCATAGCTGCTCTTTGTTGATACTCCAATCCTTCAGGTATCTCTTAATGGACTCCTCCCATGTCAAATTCGGTCTACCCCGCCCTTGATAACCCACAAGTATAGGGGATCGCAACAGTTTTCGATAAGTAAGAGTGTCGAAACCAACGAGGAGCTAAAGGAAGAACAAATATTCCCTCAAGTTTTATCGACCACCGATACAACTCTACGCACGCTTGATGTTCGCTTTAGCTAAAACAAGTATGAAACTAGAAGTACTTTGTAGGTGTTGTTGGATAGGTTTGCAAGATAATAAATATTACATAAATAAAAAGTAGGCGCTATTTAGCTAAAGACACAACTAAGTTAGTTTTAGTAAAGAGCTTTTTGTTACGAGAAAGTTATTTGTCCATAGGCAATCGATAACTAGACCGGTAATCATTATTGCAATTTTATATGAGGGAGAGGCGTAAGCTAACATACTTTCTCTACTTGGATCATATGCACTTATGATTGGAACTCTAGCAAGCATCTGCAACTACTAAAGATCATTAAGGTAAAACCCAACCATAACATTAAAGCATCAAGTCATCTTTATCCCATACGCAACAACCCCCTTACTCGGGTTTGTGTTTCAGTCACTCACGCAACTCACTATAAGCGAATCATGGATGTATTGCAACACCCTACAACGGGGATCCCTCATGCTTGCGCGACACGGAGAGCACCATAGGGCAGCACCAATAATAAAACATGCAACTCAAACCAATCTTGATCATCGAATAGCCCATAGGACAAAACAGATCTACTCAAACATCATAGTATAGCCATACATCATTGGGAAATAATATATAGCGTTGAGCACCATGTTTAAGTAGAGATTACAGCGGGTAAGAGAGAGGTTACACCACTACATGGAGTGGGGAAGAGTTGGTGATGATGGCGGTGAAGTTGTTGGTGAAGATTGCGGTGATGATGATGGCCATGATAGCGTTCCGGCGCCACCGGAAGAGAAAGGGAGAGCGAGCCCCTTCATCTTCTTCTTCCTTGACCTCCTCCGTAGATGGGAGAAGGGTTTCCCCTCTGGTCATTGGCCTCCATGGTGTGGGAGGGGCGAGAGACCCTCCAAGATTGGATCTGTCTCTCTGTCTCTCTTCGTTTCTACGCTCCCAGATTCTACCCTTTCACCATTTCTTATATTCCCATAGATCTGTAACTCCGATTGGGCTGAAATTTAACATGATCACTATCCGGATATTAGCTTTCTTGCGGCGAAAGAAGGGCACCAACCGCCTTACGGGGTGGCCATGAGGGTCAGGGGCGCGCCCAGGGGGTGGGGCGCGCCCCCTGCCTCGTGCCTCCCACGGGCACCATCTCGCGTGGATTTTTCTTCCCAAAAATCATATATATTCCAAAAAAAATCTCCATCAATTTTTATCCCGTTTGGACTCCGTTTGATATGGATATTCTGCGAAACAAAAAACATGCAACAAACAGGAACTGGCACTAGGCACTGGATCAATATATTAGACCCAAAAATAGTATAAAAAGTTGCCAAAAGTATATGAAAGTTGTAGAATATTGGCATGGAACAATCAAAAATTATAGATACGACGGAGACGTATCAACATCCCCAAGCTTAATTCCTGCTCGTTTTCAAGTAGGTAAATGATAAAAAAGATAATTTTTGATCTGGAATGCTACCTAGCATAATCTTGATCACATATCTAATCATGGCATGAATATTAAGATACGAGTGATTCAAAGCAATAGTCTATCATTTGACATAAAAACGATAATACTTCGAGCCTACTAATAAAGCAATCATGTCTTTTCAAAATAACATGGCCAAAGAAAGTTATCCCTACAAAATCATATGGTCTGGCTATGCTCCATCTTCACCACACAAAGTATTCAAATCATGCAGAACCCCGATGACAAGCCAAGCAATTGTTTCATACTTTTGACGTTCTCAAACCTTTTCAACTTTCAGGCAATACATGAGCGTGAGCCATGGACATAGCACTATAGGTGGAATAGAATGGTGGTTGTGGAGAAGACAAAAAGGAGAACATAGTCTCACATCAGCTAGGCGTATCAATGCGCTATGGAGATTCCCATCAATAGATATCAATGTGAGTGAGTAGGGATTACGATGCAACAGATGCACTAAGAGCTATAAGTGTATGAAAGCTCAGACTGAAAACTAAGTGGGTGTGCATCCAACTTGCTTGCTCATGAAGACCTTGGGCATTTGAGGAAGCCCATCATCGGAATATACAAGCCAGGTTCTATAATGAAAATTCCCACTAGTATATGAAAGTGATAACTCAAGAGACTCTCTATATGAAGAACATGGTGCTACTTTGAAGCACAAGTGTGGTAAAAGGATAGTAACATTGCCCCTTTTTCTTTTCTCTTTCTTTTGCGGGATTCTTTGGCCCCCCTTTTTTTATTTAGGCTTCTTTGGCCTCTCTCTTTTTTTTGATGGTGCAATGCTCTAATAATGATGATCATCACACTTTTATTTACTTACAACTCAATATTACAACTCGATACTAGAACAAAGATATGACTCTATATGAATGCCTCCGGCGGTGTACCGGGATGTGCAGTGATCTAGCGTAGAAATGGCATCAAAAAGCGGACAAGCCATGAAAACATCATGCTAGCTATCTTACGATCATGCAAAGAAATATGACAATGAATGCTCAAGTCATGTATATGATTATGATGGAAGTTGCATGGCAATATATCTCGGAATGGCTATGCAAATGCCATAATAGGTAGGTATGGTGGCTGTTTTGAGGAAGATATAAGGAGGCTTATGTGTGACAGAGCATATCATATCACGGGGTTTGGATGCATCGGTGAAGTTTGCACCAACTCTCAAGGTGAGAAATGGCAATGCACCGTACCGAAGAGGCTAGCAATGATGGAAGGGTGAGAGTGCGTATAATCCATGGACTCAACATTAGTCATAAAGAGGTCACATACTTATTGCAAAAGTTTATCAGCCCTCGAAGAAAAGTACTACTACGCATGCCCCTAGGGGGATAGATTGGTAGGAAGAGACCATCGCTCGTCCCCGACCGCCACTCATAAGGAAGACAATAAGTAAATACCTCATGCTCCGACTTCGTTACATAACAGTTCATCATACGTGCATGCTACAAGAATCACGAACCTCAACACAAGTATTTCTACTAATCCACAACTACCCACTAGCATGACTCTAATATCACCATCTTTATATCGCAAAACTATTGCAAGGAATCAAACATATCATATTCAGTGATCTACAAGTTTTATGTAGGATTTTATGACTAACCATGTGAATGACCAATTCCTGTCATCTCTCTAAATAGATATAAGTGAAGCGAGAGAGTTTAATTCTTTCTACAAAAGATATGCCCGTGCTCTGACAAATATAAGTGAAGCAAAAGAGCATTCTACAAATGGCGGCTTTCTATGTAAAGAGAAACAGGCAATCCAAACTTCAAATGATATAAGTGAAGCACATGAAGCATTCTATAATGCCATACTCAAAAGATATAAGTGAAGTGCATAGAGCATTCTATAAATAAACCAAGGACTATATCATACCAGCATGATGCATAAAAGAGAAGTGAAAACTAAATGCAAAAGACGCTCCAAGATTTGCACATATCGCATGAATGAAACGAATCCGAAAACATACCGATACTTGTTGAAGAAAGAGGGGATGCCTTCCGGGGCATCCCCAAGCTTAGACGCTTGAGTCTCCTTGAATATTTACTTGGGGTACCTCGGGCATGCCAAGCTTGATCTCTTGCCTCTCTTCCTTCTTCTCACACCGAGACCTTCTCGATCATCGAACACTTCATCCACACAAAACTTTAACAGAAAACTCGGTAAGATCCGTTAGTACAATAACTACTCTAAGTACTGTTGCAAACCAATTCACATTTTGTTTTGGCATTGTAGCTACTGTAATATAACTTTTTCATGGCTTAATCCACTGATATAAATCGATAGTTTCATCAAAACAAGCAAACTATGCATCAAAAACAGAATCTGTCTAAAACAGAACAGTCTGTAATAATCAGAACATTCACCATACTTCTGATACTTGGAAACTTCTGTAAAAATTAGGAAAAATAAACAATTTGCATAGAAAGACAGTGCAAAAGGAATCAGAACTGCTTGACGTTCCAGTAAAAAAAGTAAAATCGCGCACTACAGCCAAAGTTTCTGTCCTGCACCGTACAAACCAACAAGCATTGTAAACATCCTAAAGGCAAACCTTGGCACATTATTTTTATAATACAATGGAATTGTACAACGGGATAATTATTTTTTGTTTCTGTAATCAAGATTCACAAAGTTTCCGTGAGCATGAATAAAGTTCAAGGCTAGCTCCCACTTCAACAATGCTTGTCTTTCTCACTTTCGCTTCTCTTTTTGAAGTTTTGGGTTCCCCTCTTTTTTTTAACTTTATAAAAGCACTCAACAGAAATAAATGACTCTCTAAAAATTCCGGGTTGTCTCCCTGGCAGCGCTTTCTTTAAAGCCATTAAGCTAGGAATATAGTGCTCAAGTAATGGATCCACCCGGATCCCAAGGTATATCAAAGCCAATTTTCATTACCAATGATTTGTAATTTAGTAGTGAGCACAAAGTAACATATAGCAAGTAATGACGAAGTCTAACTCTCTTCATATGCATCGGCATGTCATAAAAGAACAATTCATGCACACATAGTAAAGGCCAATGCATAGTATAAACAGTTTCTTGCAATTTTACCATGTTGGAAACATAGAGAGGTGGAGATATAGTTCCTCTCTAATATAATTGCAAGTAGGAGTAGCAAGCACATGCATATTATACTCATCAGAATCATCATGTGTAGTAGTAAAAGGCAACCCATCAATATAATCCTTAATAAGCACAAACTTCTCCGATATAGTGTAGTTTGGAGAATTAAAAAAGATAATAGGACTATCGTGTGTAGGTGCAATAGCAACAATTTCATGTTTAACATAAGTAACTATAGCAGGTTCATCTCCATAAACATAATTCATATTGGCATCTTGGCCACAAGCATAGCAAGCATCATCAAAAAGGGATATTTCAAAAGAATCAATGGGATCATAGCAATTATCATAGCATTCATCCTTCGGTAAGCATGAAGGGAAATTAAACAATGTATGAGTTGAAGAGTTACTCTCATTGGAAGGTGGGCATGGGTGATCAATCCGCTCTTCCTCCTTTTGTTCTTCACTCTCCTCCTCATCTTTTTCATCCAATGATCTCATAGTTTCATCAATTTCTTCTTCCATAGATTCCTGCAAAATATTAGTCTCTTCTGGGACAGTGGAGACTTTCTCAATAAACGCATCAACATCGGAGTTGTATTCATAATTCTCATAACAATATTTAAGGATAGCTAAATTTTAAGGTCTGTAGACAGCATCATAAAGATTTTCATATTCTTTGAACATAGATTCAGTTTCATAAGCACCCATAAAGGCAACAAATTCTTCTATTTGTTCCACATCATAATAGTCATATATACCTCTAGCATAAGAAGCCAAAGTTTCATTATCATTAAATTTGCATAAAAAGGGAAGGTGTGGAGCCTTCATCCTAGAGCAACAAGTATAATCATATATCAAGCATAGTTGCCTAGCATACCATTTCAACATATAAATTTGATCCCATAATAGTTTCCCTTTTTGAGTCAAGCGATAATCCCTAAAGTATTCACATTGATCCAACATGTCTCCCATTACCAAATTGAATGGGTTTTTCTCTGGATTATCAAAGTAGTACATAATATCTGTCACATAACGAGCATCGAGGGTTTTACGAGGTTCCTCATCTCCATGAGCAGTGATTACACCTAATTTTTTTGGTATTTCGTGTTCCATATCCATAACGAAAGATAAAGAACAACTAAGAACAACAAATAAAAACTACTTAGTGATAAAGCAAACAAGCACACACGAGAATATTTCACCCCGCGCTATTGCTCCCCGGCAACGGCGCCAGAAAAAGGTCTTGATAACCCACAAGTATAGGGGATCACAACAGTTTTTGATAAGTAAGAGTGTCAAACCCAACGAGGAGCTAAAGGCAGAACAAATATTCCCTCAAGTTCTATCGACCACCGATACAACTCTACGCACGCTTGATGTTTGCTCTACCTAGAACAAGTATGAAACTAGAAGTACTTTGTAGGTGTTGTTGGATAGGTTTGCAAGATAATAAAGATTATGTAAATAAAAAGTAGGGGCTGTTGAGGTAAAGACACAACTAAGTTAGTTTTATTAAAGAGCTTTTTGTTATGAGAAAGTTATTTGTCCCTAGTTAATCGATAACTAGACCGGTAATCGTTATTGCAATTTTATATGAGGGAGAGGCATAAGCTAACATACTTTCTCTACTTGGAGCATATGCACTTATGATTGGAACTCTAACAAGCATCCGCAACTACTAAAGATCATTAAGGTAAAACCCAACCATAGCATTAAAGCATCAAGTCCTCTTTATCCCATACGCAACAACCCCCTTACTCGGATTTGTGTTTCAGTCACTCACGCAACTCACTATAAGCGAATCATGAACGTATTGCAACACCCTACAGTGGGGATCCCTCACGCTTGCGCGACATGGAGAGAACCATAGGATAGCACCAATAATAAAACATGCAACTCAAACCAATCTTGATCATCAAATAGCCCATAGGACAAAACGGATCTACTCAAACATCATAGGATAGCCATACATCATTGGGAAATAATATATAGCATTGAGCGCCATGTTTAAGTAGAGATTACAGCGGGTAAGAGAGAGGTTACACCACTGCATAGAGTGGGGAAGAATTGGTGATGATGGCGGTGAAGTTGTTGGTGAAGATTGCGGTGATGATGATGGCCACGGCAGCGTTCCGGCGCCACTGGAAGAGAAAGGGAGAGGGGGCCCCTTCGTCTTCTTCTTCATCCTTGACCTCCTCCCTAGAAGGGATAAGGGTTTCCCCTCTTTGTCCTTGTCCTCCATGGCATGGGAGGGGCGAGAGCCCCTCTGAGATTGGATCTGTCTCTCTGTCTCTCTCTGTTTCTGCGCTCCCAGATTCTACCCTTTCACCATTTCTTATATTTCCGGAGATCCGTAACTCTGATTGGGCTGAAATTTAAACACGATCTCTATCCGGATATTAGCTTTCTTGCGGCGAAAGAAGGGAACCAACCACCTTATGGGGTGGCCACAAGGGTCAGGGGCGCGCCCAGGGGGGTGGGGTGCGCCCCCATGCCTCGTGCCTCCCTCGGGCACCGTCTCGCGTGGATTTTTCTTCCCAAAAATCATATATATTTCAAAAAAAATCTCCGTCAGTTTTTATCCTGTTTGGACTCCGTTTGATATGGATATTCCGCGAAACAAAAAACATGCAACAAACAGGAACTGGCACTGGGCACTGGATCAATATGTTAGTCCCAAAAATAGTATCAAAAGTTGCCAAAAGTATATGAAAGTTGTAGAATATTGGCATGGAACAATCAAAAATTATAGATACGACGGAGACATATCAGCCCTCTCTTGACATTCTCCGCACGGTTTAGCCGTCCACTATGCACTGGAGCTTATGGAGGCCTGCGCTGAATATGCCCAAACTATCTTAGATGATGTTGGACAAGCTTCTCTTCAATTTGTGCTACCCCAACTCTATCTCGTATATCATCATTCCGGAAACGATCCTTCCTTGTTTCGCCACACATCCATCTCAACATACGCATCTCCTCCACACCTAACTGTTGAACATGTCGCCTTTTAGTCGGCCAACACTTAGTGCCACACAACATTGTGGGTCGAACCGCGTCCAGTAGAACTTGCCTTTTAGCTTTTGTGGTACTCTCTTTTCATAGAGAATGCCAGAGGCTTGGCGCCACTTCATCCATCCATCTTTGATTCAATGGTTCACATGTTCATCAATACCCCCATCCTCCTGCAGCAATCACCCCAAATACCGAAAGGTGTCCTTCTGAGGTACCACCTGGCCATCAAGGCTAACCTCCTCCTCACACCTAGTAGTACTGAAACCGCACATCATGTACTCTATTTTAGTTCTACTAAGCCTAAACCCTTTCGATTCTAAGGTTTGTCTCCATAACTCTAACTTCCTATTTATCGCCGTCCGACTATCGTCAACTAGCACCACATCACCCGCAAAGAGCATACACCATGGGATATCTCCTTGTATATCCCTTGTGACCTCATCCATCACCAATACAAAAAGATAAGGGCTCAAAGCTGACCCCTGATGCAGTCATATCTTAACCGGAAAGTAATCAGTGTCGACATCACTTGTTTGAGCACTTGTCACAACATTATCGTACATGTCCTTGATGAGAGTAATGTACTTTGCTGGGACTTTGTGTTTCTCCAAGGCCCACCACATGACATTCTGTGGTATCTTATCATAGGCCTTCTCCAAGTCAATGAACACCATATGCAAGTCCTTCTTTTGCTCCCTATATCTCTCCATAAGTTGTCGTACCAAGAAAATGGCTTCCATGGTCGACCTCCCAGGCATGAAACCAAACTAATTTTTGGTCACGCTTGTCATTCTTCTGAAGCGGTGCTCAATGACTCTCTCCCATAGCTTCATTGTATGTCTCATCAGCTTAATTCCATGGTAATTAGTACAACTCTGAACATCCCCCTTGTTCTTGAAGATTGGTACTAATATACTACGTATCCATTCTTCTGCTATCTTGTTTGCCCAAAAAATGAGGATGAAAAGCTTGGTTAGCCATACTATCGCTATGTCCCCGAGTCCTTTCCACACCTCAACGGGGATACAATCAGGGCCCATCGCCTTGCCTCCTTTCAACTTTTTTAGAGCCTCCTTGACCTCACACTCCTGGATTCGCCGCACAAAACGCATGCTGGTCTCATCAAAGGAGTCGTCCAGTTCAATGGTAGAACTCTCATTCTCCCCATTGAACAGCTTGTCAAAGTACTCCCGCCATCTATGCTTAATCTCCTCATCCTCCACCAAGAGTTGGCCTGCTCCGTCCTTGATGCATTTGACTTGGCCAATATCCCTAGTCTTCCTCTCTCGAATCTTGGCCATCTTATAGATGGCCCTTTCGCCTTCCTTCGTGCCTAACCGTTGGTAGAGGTCCTCATATGCCCGACCCCTTGCTTCACCAACGGCTCGCTTTACACCCTTCTTCGCCATCTTGTACTTCTATATGTTGTCTGCACTCCTATCCAGGTATAGGCATCTGAAGCAATCTTTCTTCTCTTTAATCGCCTTCTGGACATCATCATTCCACCACTAGATATCCTTATCTTCGCTTCTCCTTCCCCTGGACACTCCAAACTCCTCTGAGGCTACCTTACGAATGCAAGTCGCCATCTTCTTCCACACATTGTCCGCATCCCGTCCTTCCTCCCAAGGGCTCTCCTTAATGACCCTCTCCTTGAACTCCTAAGCTACCTCCCCCTTGAGCTTGCACCACTTCATGCTAGCGACTTTGGCACACTTATCCCGCTGGACACGAATTTGAAAGCAGAAGTCAGCAACCACCAGCTTATGTTGGGGTACAACACTCTCTTGAGGTGCCACCTACAGTCTAGGCACACACATCTATCTTCTCTTCTTGAGAGGATGAAATCAATCTGGCTAGAGTGTTGGCCACTACTAAAACTCACCAGATGTGATTCTCTCTTTCTAAAGAGGGTGATAGATACAATCATGTTCTAGGCTAGAGCAAAGCTTAAGACATCTTCTCCTTCTTGATTCCTGATGCCATAGCCAAAGCCCCCATGCGCCCCTTCAAAACCTATGTTAGATGTACCCACGTGGCCATTGAGGTCTCCTCGTATGAAGAGATTCTCATCAATCGGTACACTCCTAACCATGTCTTCCAGGCCTTCCGAGAACTCCCTCTTGGTGTTCTCATTGTGGCCTACTTGCGGGGCATATGCCCTGATAATATTGAGAACCAAGTCCTCAACTACCAGCTTGACCAGGATAATCTGGTCCCCATGTCTCTTGATGTCTACCACTCCATACTTGAGGCTCTTGTTGATCGAGATGCCTACGCCATTTCTGTTTGCAGCCGTCCCCGTGTACCACAACTTGAAGCCAGTGTCCTTCACCTCCTTCGCCTTCTATCCTCTCCATTTGGTTTCTTGGATGCAAAGGATATCAACACCTCTCCTCACCGCTGAATCAACTAGCTCCTGAAGCTTCCCTGTCAGAGACCCTATGTTCCAGCTACCTAAGCGAATCCTCCTACGCTCAGCTAGCTTCCTTACCCTTTGCACTCATCGAGTCAAATGCGAGCTTTTGATAAGCTCAAACAAATATAAGTGAAGATCATAAGCATAATATTTCTTCCTCTCAAATTAATTTAAGTGAAGCAAGAGAGAATTTCTTCAAAAATACTAAAGCACAGCGTGCTCAAAAGGATATAAGTGAAGCACTAGAGAAATGACAAACTACTCCAAAAAGATATAAGTGAAGATCATGCAAGTAGTTATGTAAATGGGTAGCTATTTGAGGAATCTCTCTTATTTAAAACTTTCAGATCTAAGTATTTTATTAAAGGGACAACTTCATTTTTGCCCCTAGTTGGTTCCTACCCATGGGTTTTGCCCTTACTTTTCGAGCTTGCTCAGTTTTTCCCTTACTTTTTCCGTCGAGGTCCCTCGAATGCCCTTTGACCGTTTGACCAAAACTTTGAAAATTCATAACTAATTCATATGAACTCAGAAAAATGCAAATAAGATATCAAAATGTTCAGATAAACATTACCTTTATGTGCATATCATTTGCATTCAGGACAAATGCACCCATTAAACTAACTGAGGTAATTAATGTTATTGACATTATTAAAAATAAAAAGGTATAAACAATATTTTTTCATGAATAAAAATTACATGCAAATGTAGGTGATGTTTCCTGACATCCTGATATCTTATTTCCATTTTTCTGAGTTCGTATCAATTTGTTATGAAGTTTCCAAATAATTGTCAAAGTCGTTAGAACATTCATAACAAGATGATACGAACTCAGAAAAATGCAAATAAGATATCTAGATGTTCAGAAAACATCACCTACATTTGCATGTAATTTTTATTCATGAAAAATATATATTTTTTATACCTTTTTATTTTTATTAATGTTAATAACATTAATTACCTCAGGTAGTTTAAAGGGTGCTTTTGTCCTGAATGAAAATGATATGCACATAAAGGTAATGTTTATCTGAACATTTTGATATCTTATTTGCATTTTTCAGAGTTAATATGAATTAGTTATGAATTTTCAAAGTTTTGGTCAAACGGTCAAAGGGCATTCGAGGGACCTCGACAGAAAAAGTAAGGGAAAAACTGAGCAAGCTCGAAAAGTAAGGGCAAAACCCGTGGGTAGGAACCAACTAGGGGTAAAATTGCAATTGTCCATTTATTAAAACATCAAGCAAAACAAAACAAAATGACATTCCAAGAATAGCACACATCATGTGAAGAAGCAAAAACTTAGGTTCAATCGATACTAACCTATAATTGTTGAAGAAGAAAGGTGGGATGCCTACCGAGGCATCCCCAAGCTTAGATGCTTAGACTTCTTAAAATATTATATTGGGATGCCTTGGGCATCCCCTAGCTTTAGCTTTTGTGTCTCCTTAATTCTTCTCATATCACGACAAAAACCTTATAATTCTATACTTTAGAAAATCACTAAAATTATTATTCAGCATTGCATACTAAATTCCTCTGCATATCTAATACTCCTATCCTCAAATAGAATCATTAAACATGCAAACAAAAGCAAACAATGCAAACATGACAGCAATCTGCCAAAGCACTACAGTCTATAAAGAATGCAAGAGTATCAATACTTTTTTAACTCCAAAAGTTATAAAAATTTGCCACACTATAGAAAAATTATCAGATCTCATTTTGCAAAAAGTTTCAACATTTTATCACATTCTGACTTTTCTAGGGAATTTTTGCAACATCGATAAACTTTCTGTTTTGAAACAGCAACTCATACACTTGCAAGAAAAGCATGGAAAAGGCTATACTTGACATTTTTATTGAAATAAAAGATGCAAAAAATTATTCTAAACAACAGCAAGCAAATTCTAACAAAATGAAATGACGCTCCAAGAAAAACACATATCATGTGACAAACAAAAACATAGCTCCAAGTGAGGTTACCGATAATGTCGGAGACGAAGGAGGGGATACGTTCCGGAGAATCCCCAAGCTTAGTTGCTTGGATATTCCTTGAATATTACCTTGGGGTGCCTTGGGAAAGACCAAGCTTAGGGTCTTGTCACTCCTTATTCTCCTCATATCTACATCTCACCGAAAACTTGAAAACTTCAATCACACAAAACTTAACGGAACTTCGTGAGATAGGTTAGTATGATAAAGAGCAAACCATTTCACTTTTGGTACTGTCAAAGACAATATTCATAATTGTTCTCACACAATGCCTACTGTATCATATCATTTCCACAATTTATATTGAGCAATATAAGCCATGGAAACTAGAAAACAAGCAAACTATGCATTGAAAACAGAATCTGTCAAAAATAGAACAGTCTGTAGTAATCTGTACTCCAACCATAATAATGCTACTCCAAAAATCTGAGAAATTAGGGAAGCCTGGTCAATTTGTCTATTAATCTTATGCAAAACAAATAAGTATTTTATCACTCTTCTGTTAAAAATGAGAATTATTTTCTCGAGCGCAAAAGTTTCTGTTTTTCAGCAAGATCAAAACAAGTATCACCATAGACCATCCCAAAGGTCTTACTTGGCACTTTATTGAAACAAAAGCAATAAAACATGATTACTACAGCATCCTAATCATGTGAACAGAAAAAAATAGTAGGTAAAAGTGTTGGGTTGTCTCCCAACAATCACTTTTCTTTAATGCCTTTTAGCTAGGCATGATGATTTCAATGATGCTCGCATAAAAGTAAAGAATTGAAGCATAAATAGAGCATCATCAATCACATGACAAACACATTGAAGCCTAACCCACTTCCTATGAGTAGGGATTTTGTGAGCAAACAACTTACGGGAACAAGAATCTACTAGCATAGGAAGGCAAAACAAGCAAAACATCAAGATTTTCAACACATGGAGAGGAAACTTGATATTATTGCAATACCTACAAGCATATGTTCTTCTCTCATAATAATTTTCAGCAGCATCATGAATGAATTCAACAATAGCTATCACATAAAGCATTCTTTTCATGATCCAAAAGTATAGAAATTTTATTACTCTCCACGTAAGCAAATTTATACTTACCAATAATGGTTGGAGCAAACTCAACAAAATAACTATCATTAGAGTGAAAATTAAAATCATGATGACAAGTTTCATGGTTATCATTATTCTTCATAGCATACATGTCATCACCATAATCATCATAGATAGAAACTTTGTTATGATAGTCAATTGAAGCCTCATCCAAAATGGTGGATTCATCACTAAATAAAGTCATGACCTCTCCGAATCCACTTTCATCAATATAATAATGATAAATAGGAGGCATGCTATCATCATAATAAATTCTCTCGTCAAAACTTGGGGGGACTAAAAATATCATCTTCATCAAACATAGCATCCCCATGCTTATGGATTTGCATATCATTAGCATCATGGATATTCAAAAATTCATACTAACAGCATTGCAATCACACTACTAGGAAAACGGCTATAGATAATATGGATAGTAATGGCGCACCATGTATGTGGTGCGCCATTGCTATATACCAATGGCGCACCACATACATGTGCGCCATTAGTAATATATTACTAATGGCGCACCTAGTGTGTGGTGCGCCATTAGTAGTTTTGAAAAAAATATTTTTTGTTACTAATGGCGCACCGTGGGATAGTGCGCCATTACTAGTTGACATAGTAATGGCGCACCACACCCACCGTGCGCCATTAGTGGTTTTGAAAAAAAAATTGTTAGTAATGGTGCACCAGTGGACAGTGCGCCATTACTAGTTGTTTTTTCAAAACTAGTAATGGCGCACCGTGGGTGTGGTGCGCCATTACTAGTTTAACTAGTAATGGCGCACTACTCCCACGGTGCGCCATTACTAACTTGGCCCAAAAATTCCACCGAATGCACCCCCCCCCCCCCCGTGGACCGCCTTTTCAGTTAAAAAAAAGAAAATGATGGAAATGTCAAAAAAATAAAATAAAATAAGTTTCCCATGTGATATGTGGTCTACTTGTTGGGAAAATTTACAAATATGAATTTCGACTTCATTTGCAAAATCTCTCTGGAATTTGTAAAATGAGCATAACTTTTGCATACGAACTCGGATTAAAAAGTTTTTTATATGAAAAATCATCTACTCGAAAAGTTACACCCGAATTGAATGGGGAAACCTAGTTCAACATCTTCAAAATCCCCCAAAACCTAAAAGAACGAAAGATATGTGCTTTTAAGATCTAGAGGGGGGGGAATGAAAAAAAATAAAACTTACTAGTGGCGCACCATTTGCTAGGTGCGCCACTAGTAACAGAAAAAAAATTGGTTTCAAAAAAAAATTGGAATTTTTTTTCAAAATATGATACGTAATATGACCGGGAGGTTTGAAATATTTTTTCATAATTTCATCATACTCATGAACATGAACAAAGTCCTAGACATCAACAAGGTTTAATAGGATTGATATGATAGATATATCAACAAGTGCCTGTGAAGTGAGCTGGTGCTGGGTTGGATAGAACTGCGAAGTTAAGCGTGTTCGGGCTGGAGTAGTGCGAGGATGGGTGAACTTTGGGGAAGTTTGACCACAGAGTGTGATTTGACTTGAGATTAAGCATATTGACCTGAGGTTAAGCCATAGTCACCTGAGATTAAGAAAAAATTGAAAAAGAAATTGCAAAAAAACTTTGATTTTTTTTAAAATTGTTACTAATGGCGCACTTCTATGTGGTGCACCATTAGTATACCAGATACTAATGGTGCACCTGTGGTGCGCCATTAGTAAAAAATACTAATGGCGTGGTACTAGTGGCGAGTGCGCCATTAGTAGCGAAAACAGGTGCGCCACTAGTAGGCCTTTTCCTATTAGTGTCATGCTCATCATTCAAATATTTTGTGCCAATTTTTTTATTAACTTCTTCTTCTAACAATTGAGCACAATTTTCTGAACCATCATTTTCAAGAAAGATATTATAAATATGATCAATAATATGATGCAACCTCAATTCTATTTTTTATGTAGTTTTCTTTTAGAAACCAAACTAGTGATAAAACATGAAACTAAAATATTCAATTGCAAGATCTAAAGATATACCTTCATGCACTCACCTCCCCGGCAACGGCGCTAGAAAAGAGCTTGCGTAACATCCCAATTTTCAATTAGAATTTTATTCATTAGACCATCATGTGCATCCATAATTTGTGCATTTTGAATTTGTTTTATTTGGAATTTTGATCCTAGAAACCTTAAAGCAACTCAAGGGCCATTTGAGAGAGTTGGAGCTTCACCCGAAAATCCATTTTTAAATTTTCAAAATTAGCAAATTGGATCAAACTATTTTATTCGAAGTTATTTTTCCAATTATTTGAAAATAAATAAAATAATGAGATCTTCAAAACAGCTTGGAAATATTAGAAATTTATTTTTGAATATATTTTATTTGAATTTTATTTGCAATTTTATACTGTTGTATTTTATTAAATTAGGGAAGAAGATGCATTTTTTAAAGTTGCATTTAGTCCAAAAAAATGTTCACATTGTCCGAAATATTAGGGGGATGGTGAAAATTGTTTCTGGAATTTTACTTTTATTTTATTCGGATTTTTCGTCGCGGCGCTAATTTTTTTTTTAAAAAATCGGACCAACTGGGCCGAAGCCCAGTCGGCCTAGTGCCCCGCCATCCCCGAGCTCCCGCACGAGTCGCGCCGCCGCCGAGTCCGACCGGCACTCCGTCCCATCGCCATCGCCGCCGCCTTGCCCCCTCCCCCAAGTCGCCCCCCGACCCCTTTAAATACCGCCCCGACCCCCCTCTCCTCCTCAAGTGGCCGTTGCCGCTGCCGCCGCTGCCGCTTCGCGTCGCCGCCGCTCCCGGTTCGCATCGCCGCCCCGCGCCGTCCTGCCTCACTGCTGTCGCCACTGACGCCGTAGCCGCCCGTCCGCCGAAGCAGCCACCGCTACCGACAACACGCCACCAATCCGCCCGAAGCGATATAAACCGCCGACCCCGATCCGGTATTTTTCGTTTTCAGTTTTTTGTTATCTCTAAACCCGGTTTACTATTCAGTTTAGTTTATTTAGCGGACGTTCGTCCGTTAGTCTTCGGTAGCGAACGGTTTTCATTCTTTAGGTCTCGGTAGTGAACGTTCGTTCGTTAGAATTTTCTTTTTCAATTTATTTTTGGCCAGGGACCTATCCATAATCATTTTCTTCGGAGATTAGTCCCTGATCTTTAAACAATCACAACTTTTTGCTTGTTTATCCAAATCCAATGAAACCAATGCCAAATTCTTCATTATGATTCCCTCTGTTCAGATAATCAACTTAAACATGTTTTTGAAAGTTTAAAATTGGGTTTCAAGCAGATTTGAGTTTGAAACTTCTTTTAATCGTAACTTGATTTTTGTTTCTCCGATTTGATTTATTCTTTTTGCAAATCAAAGCTCTTCACTTGAACTTTCTATTTAGATCTTTTTATTTAGTTTTACCTTTGCATCTTATGCCTGAGTGCTTATGTATGCTATTGTTTGTCTACAATAGATTTTCTGGAGTGCGAAGCTTGCTACTACGAATCTCTAGGGTTTTGTGATCGTCAGCAAGGCAAGTTACACTTTGACCATATCCCTTTATCACCTAGTTTTTATGCATTAGTTTCAACCCTCAAACATTGCATCAGTAGGTTTGGGAACATGTGAATGTTGCTATGTAGTTCATGAGGTAGGAACCTATTACCTTTGATCACCCCGGGAATATACGTTATGCTCTTATTGCTTAGCCATGCTCGTAGACGGGGATTGGTATGTGAGAATCATGCAAGTTATGAGAGCTAATAACTAAGGGAAACTTAAGGTGGCTACTTTAATACACATCTCGGTGGGTTGGTTGTGGGCACCTGGAGAATCAAGTGTTGTCCTAGGATATCCCGGAGTACCCGTGTGATCATCCTATGGAATGCCACCCAGGCTCAAAGGGATCATAATATTATTCATGCTAGAAACTTCCGTGTGCAGCCCCAAGCCATTATGGGCTCTGGCATAGTTGAGTTAGTTGTGTGTCCTCTTTAAGTGGTAGGCTAGCAAATGTAGGGGAAAGTACCTAGAGTGAAGAGTTAATGCTTTAGAAAGACTATGTCTCGATCTTTCGATCATGGATGTGGTCGAGTCTTGTGGGGAAAAGTGCGCAAACCTCTGTAGAGTGTACAAACTAATCATGATTAGCCGTGTCCCTGGTTATGGACATCTTGAGTATCCGGTACTTGAATTATTGATTGATCTCATCACTTTATCTAATAAAATTGTTGGGTTGTTAATTTATTACATGGTAATTTGGGATTGAGTTGGGGGAACCTTCTCAATAATGGCGTAAACTTGGTAGTTAAATAAAATCTATTCCTTTTGTCGTAGGGAAAACTTAGCTTTACGCAAAGGTTAAACTTAGAGCCTCCACCAGCCAAATATGCAAGTAGTGATAGCTATTATTTCAACATTTCTCTATAGTGTGATCTTGCCAGCATATTCCATGTGCTGACCTACATGGCTGCAACGTATCATGTTGCAGAATTTTCAGACAAAGAGTAAGGTGCGATAGGTCGTTGTCATGCACTCAGTTTTGCCGTGGAGTTGGATGGACTCATTTATCTTCGAAGCTTTCACAGTTATTTAGATGGCCTTCAACCATATTATTGTAATAAGTACTGTTTATGAGACACTCGATGTAATAAGTATGTGATTGAACTCTCTTATAAATCCTCGAGTACTGTGTGTGTCAGCAATACCAATCCAGGGATGACACTTATGCACAGAGACTTCGATCCATTGGATCGGGTCGCTACAAGATGGTATCGGAGCACACGCTAACTGTAGGACGCGACCACTAGGAAAAGCCACAGGATACTCTTCTCTACTCATTTCTAACTCTTCTCTATTTCTACACTATAGATATTGGACCCAAGGAACAAGTTCACTCAACCGGATGACGACACCCCTTTCTGACAACACTTGAAGGAAGTCACTAGGTACCTCAACATCGGCATACCAAGTTTCACCGGAACCTTCACCGCAACTTTACCAGAAGAGGAGCGCTGGACGATTCAAGTCCTTGTTCCAAGAAGGACTTTTGCACCAATTACCGAGCCCGCCGAGTTTTCCTTTGATGCACCAACTTGGATTTTAGGGAAGAGCATGGCCGCCCACATCACCATTGGACGCATAGGTGAGGTGTACAACAAGGATCTGAAAGACACCACCTACCAGATATGTGGACGATGTCGGTGTCAAAATCGACAGATCTCGGGTAGGCGGTCCCGAATTATGCGTCTAAAGATCAAAGGTAATAGGAGGCAGGGGACACGATGTTTACCCAGGTTCGGGCCCTCTTGATGGAGGTAATACCCTACTTCCTATTGATTGACTTTGATGAGTATGGGCGTTACAAGAGTTGATCTACCATGAGATCATAATGGCTAAACCCTAGATGTCCAGCCTGTGTGATTATGACTGCCTCTAAGGACTTAACCCTTTGGTTTATATAGACACCGGAGGGACTAGGGTTGTACAGAGTTGGTTTATAGAGAAAGGAATCTTCATATCCGAACACCAAGTTTGCCTTCCACACCAAGGAGAGTCCCATCCGGACACGGGGGGGGGGGGGCCTTCAATCTTGTATCTTCATGGCCCATCAGTCCGCCCCATGTCGCATAGCCCGGACGCCCGAGGGCACCCTAATCCAGGACTCCCTCAGTAGCCCCTGAACCAGGATTCAATGACGATGTGTCCGGTGTGTACATTTTCTTCGTCATTGCAAGGCGGGTTCTTCCTCTGAATACTACAAAGTAGTTGATCAAAAGAACTATATCCGGCTCTGTACAATAGTTACAACCCTGAACTGCGAGGGCAAAAAGTACTTAAGCAAAAATAGGTTATGTCTTCTGACAACTTTTTTGGTGAGGTATTGTGTTCCGGTCTTATTATTATTTTGAACCATTTTTCAGCCTCCCAATTCGCGTTTCGAGACACGGCATTCATTGACACGTCTTGTCAAAGCAGAGATCATGTCTCCTTATTGCGGGATTCTCATCAATATGGATTTGGGTAATCCAACCGTGCCACTTGCATGACTCCTGGGGAATAGGCCATGTTTAAGGCTCGTGGGGGGACGTTCGACATTCACTGCCTTTATAAGAAGATAAAGATCCGCCTTTTACGCCACGCCTTCTTCCTCCTCAGCCCGTCCATCCTTGAGCTCAAGTGCCCCAACTTCAACCCCTTCCATCCCCAACTAACACTCCGACCATGTCCAGATGTGGAGCACAGGGCAAGTGGATGGCCTCCTCCATCACGGAGGAGCACATCAAGGAACTCCGGGAAGCAGCGTATTTAGCCAAGGAAATCGCCCATCGGCTACCTGCCAAAAAGCAGATCATTCCCACACCAGAGCCCAATGAGAGGGTAGTATTCATCCCCCATTTTCTTCGCGGTCTAGGGTTTCCTCTTCACCGTTTGTCCATGGACTCATGTTCTATTACGGGCTAGATTTCCCTGATCTAGCCCCAAATTCATTCCTCAACATCTCGGCGTTCATCATCGTGTGTGAGGCATTCCTCCGCATCCCCCCACTGTGGCCTATGGATCAAGGTCTTCAATGTGAAGCTGAAGGTGGTCGAGGGTCAACACGCAGAGTGCGGCGGTGCCATGGTGAGCAAGCTCCCTAATGTCACCTGGCCCCAGGGGACTTTTGTAGAGACCGTGAAGGGGTGGCAGCAGGAGTGGTTCTATGTTACGGAACCTCGTGACGCCACATGGGCCGCCACTCCCGAGTAAAAAACCGGTCCACCAATGCGGCTCACATCATGGATCAAAAAAGTCCTGGATTGGGCATCATCCGACGAGGTGATCACACTGCAAAAGTGTATCAAGATCATGGTGGAGAAGAACACCAGCCTTGCCAGTGTGATCCAGGTGATGATGTTTCGCCGGATTCTCCCCTGCCAATGCCGGACTCCCCATATGTGGGAGTTTGATCCGGCAAGTCCCCGGACCTTGCAACGGTTCTTCGGCACGAGGCACAAAGATATATCGAAGCTGCTCTTTAAGACCCAAAAGATGTGGCCGCCAACGACCGAAGACATCGGCCACAACTGCGCTCATCCAGCCACTCTAGTAAGTTTTTCAGATTTCTCATCATATATTTGATTTCTGGATCCAAAGAGTAAGTTTAAACCTTCCCCTTGTCCCCCAGGGATAGACGAAGAAGGCAGAGTGGATCAAGTGTCCGGCTCCCCTGCCCGAAGACCCATCTATTCCTCTTCTGATGAAGATGCTAGTTCCGGCGCCGTACGAGGCGCCGGAAAAGAAGGCCAAGAAGAAGAGCAAGGAGGTCTGAAGTGCCCTTGTCCGCAAAGGTACTTCGGACATATCATCTGAAGATACCGGAGCTCTCTCCTCCCACTATTAAGACGCAGAGGAAGCGGAGGAGAACAATTTTTCCCCTAAGGGAGGAAAGAAGAAAAGTGGGGCTTCCGCGGATCTAGAGGCGGAGGCATCCAAGAAGGGGAAACTCTCCCTTTCAGACAATTCGGAATCGGACATCGAAGCCGTCCCCGAATGGAACCCCAGGCCGAAGCCATCAGCCGAATCGTATGTTTTTAAGGATAATGTATATATCTGGCTTTATGCTTTGCGATCCTAACACATAGAATCACGTATTGTAGTTTGGCCCATGATCTCCCTCGGTGATCATCATCTTCTGGGAATTCGCTGGGCTCGAACATGATGGAGAGCGAGTCACCTTCGCTGGCCTCCCCACCCACTGCTACGGACAACATCGAAGTGTTGTCCCGAGTGACCCTTCCGGGCCATGGAAAGGTGCGGGAAGCTGTCAAGGTGGTGCCAGAGGGTAATACCTCTGCTGCCGAGAACACGGGGGAACCGACCCCCATGGAGACTAGCGATGGGGGCTAGGACCACTCCGGCCCCCAACTAGATGTCACTCAGGAGATCCACACGGCTCTGGGATCAGGTGAGCGACCTCCTTTAAAGGAAAGGGCGCGTCCACTCCACCGGCGACCTCTGTCAATCCAAAGGCGTCGGACAATCTAGTGGAAGTGCTTTCGAGCGCTTCCATTGTGGAATATCAATCCAAAGGGTTCGGTCCGCTAAAAACGGATTTTACGAAGCCTACACCAGCCTTCTAACAGGCTTTGAGGTATGGGATGTAGTACTTTTTAGATATATAAAAAAGATGCATGTGTATAGTTAGTAGCCCCTGACACTCTGTTCGGCGTTCGTGAAGAAAGGCCAAACAGAGGATCATACATGTCTATTTGAACAAACAGGCTTCGAAGTTGGCGGCAACCGCTCATGCCGCCGAAGTATCCGAACTAAAGCAGAGGCTAGAGCGGGCCGATGAAGAGCTTATCCGCACCAACAAATAGTTGGAGGAGAAGCAAGGTATGTGATACCTGTTCACATCTGAAATGATATGACATGTTTTTTGTTATCTTGCTGAGTTTTGTAATTATGCTTACAGTTGACGCGTCTGAGGTCGAGACCCTCAAGAATGCATTGGCCGAAGCCAAGAAGGAGGTGGAGGAGGAATGAGCCACCCGCCAAAAGCATGAATCAAGGGTAGAGGAAGTTCAACACGAGCTCCAGGATGCCATAAGCAAATGTGAGTCCTTGGAGCGCAAGATTACAATTCAAGATGCTGAGCTTGCTAAGGCCCTCCAAAGCATGCAGGAGGCCCAGGTTGAAGCCCAAGGGGTTTGTCGGGAGAGTCAAGAGGCCAAGAAGATTGCGGCGTGTAAGGCCTTTATTATGTAGAGCAAATTCATGAGGAGAAGGTACCTCTTATTGACCTGGGTTTGGAGATCTCCAAGAGCATTTGCGGATCTTCCCCCAAATATTGCTGATGCTGCGGAGTTTTTCCGAGCCGGAGAGGGGAGCTCGATGGAGAAGCTGTTCTGGTTGTAGTACCTTGCGCCAGAGCATCTGGTGCCCCTCAGTGATCGCTGAAACAGTTGACCGAACTGCATAGGGTGGCCGGATTAGCTATGAAGGATATTATAATCCATCTCTGGCCCGCCGAGCCCATACCCGGCAGCTACTTCGGGCTTGTGAAGCGGCTAGTCGGTGCCTACCCCCGTCTAGATGCCATAAAGCAGCCGGTCTGTATCAAAGGTGCACGGATGGCCTTCGCCCGTGTCAGCGTACAGTGGGCGAAGATGAACGCTGTCAGGCTGGCAACCAAGGGACCGCCCGCAGGCAAGGAGCACCGCACGCTGGAGAGGTATTTTGATGAAGTCTTGGAAGGTTCCCGCATTGTAGAGGGCCGATGTTTGAAGGACATTATTTTCGAATGAATGTATCCATGTTGCCCAAACTTTGTATTATGAAACAAGGCTTATGTATAATATGTGGCTTGTGTTACCTCTAATTATTTTCCTCATGTGCGGCTGTTCACGGTATCTGAAAGTTGGCAAGTCATCGGCTTCATCCCCCACGTGGGTAGCACGAGGTTGTTCGGAATAGCTCTTGGACAAACTTGACCCAACGGTTGGTCCTTGAAGGAGGTGTTAGTGCAGTGAACCAGACAATCAGACTATGTGGCTTTACCGCTCTCACATAGCCATAGGAGTTTGAAAATGAGATTGTAGGCACAGCCGCTGGTATTATTTGATTATCTGAACTTGGGTGCTGTAGATGCCTGCCCGGGTGGAGGCCGGTCCTTCGCGTAATGCAGAAAAAATCACGATAGATTTATACTTAGTCACCGAATAGCTGACCAGCTCTCGCCGCATCATGACAGTCAGTTTTTGGCTTTCTCTACTGAGGTGTTTATCCGAATGAACTGGAAACACAATCGCAATAGTTCTCCCTTTACTACCATAGCTGAACGAGCGGAACGTAAGGTAGTAACCACAGGAGCCAGGCAACCCAACTATTGACCAAAGACATGATTCGGAGCCGATGCTTATAATGCCATATTCAAGATGCCGAATTATACTATAAAAGTGTTCGGACTTATTTTATTTTTGAGAAATGTACATGGCCGAATGGAGCCCCTGGCGATTTAAGTCGTACCGAGGTGTACATGGCAATCAGACGAAAACGAGGGAATACATATTAGGAAATAAGTCAGTACCGAATATATTGGGCGAAAAACTATTCCCGTTATAGTCTGATTGATACATCAAAACATATTTTTAGAAATGATGCGATAAGCATCGAGGCTATTTTACATGCCGAGAACCAAGGAAAGCTATGTGTGGGTCCTAAAAAGGAAGAGGTGATCTTTAAAGATCCTTTAAATACTCTGCCACACGTCTATGTTGTTTTTTCTCCTTGGTGTATTATCCTTCGAAAGGATCAACAGTCGAGTTTTCATGAGGGGCCTAGAAAAGGGCCCTTGGTACCGTCGAAAGTTGATGGGGGTTGTAAGGAACCTGAAAAACAAAAAATAAGAGAAAAGAAACATGAGGGGCCAGATAGAGTCAAGCCGTATTATGGACTTTGTCTTTACTATGTCTCCGTCTTTCCCCATGGTATCTCTAGTGCGTAGTTATGTACGCGTGGCACATATGCCGCAATTCGGTTGGGGCTGAGACGGAGGCCGGATTGCTAATTGAGGTCCGGACGAGTGATGTCTACTACACAACCTTCTTCTTGTAGACGTTGTTGGACCCCCTAGTGCAGAGGTTTGTAGGACGGTAGCAAATTTCCCTCAAGTGGATGACCTAAGGTTTATCAATCCATGGGAAGCGTAGGATGAAGATGGTCTCTCTCAAACAACCCGGCAACCAAATAGCAAAGAGTCTCTTGTGTCCCCAACACACCCAATACAATGGTGAATTGTATAGGTGCACTAGTTCGGCGAAGAGATAGTGATACAAGTGCAATATGGATGGTAGATATAGGTTTTTATAATCTGAAAATATAAAAACAGCAAGGTAACAAGTGGTAAAAGTGAGCGTAAATGGCATTGCAATGCTAGGAAACAAGGCCTAGGGTTCATACTTTCACTTGTGCAAGTTCTCTCAACAATAATAACATAATTGGATCATATAACTATCCATCAACATGCAACAAAGAGTCACTCCAAAGTCACTAATAGCGGAGAACAAATGAAGAGATTATTGTAGGGTAGAATCCACCTCAAACCTTTCTGATCGATCTATTCAAGAGTCTGTAGTAAAATAACACGAAGCTATTCTTTCCGTTCAATCTATCATAGAGTTTGTACTAGAATAACACCTTAAGATACAAATCAACCAAAACCCTAATGTCACCTAGATACTCCAATGACACCTAGATACTCCAATGTCACCTCAAGTATCCGTGGGTATGATTATATGATATGCATCACACAATCTCAAATCCATCTATTCAACCAACACAAAGAACTTCAAAGAGTGCCCCAAAGTTTCTACCGGAGAGTCAAGATGAAAAAGTGTGCCAACCCCTATGCATAAGTTCACGAGGTCACGAAACTCGCAAGTTGATCACCAAAACATACATCAAGTGGATCACGTGATATCTCATTGTCACCACAGATAAGCACATGCAAGATATACATCAAGTGTTCTCAAATACTTAAAGACTCATTCTGATAAGATAACTTCAAAGGCAAAAGTCAATCCATTACAAGAGAGTAGAGGGGGAGAAACATCATAAGATCCAACTATAATAGCAAAGCTCGCGATACATCAAGATCGTGCCAAATCAAGAACATGAGAGAGAGAGAGAGAGATCAAACACATAGCTACTGGTACATACCCTCAGCCCCGAGAGTGAACTACTCCCTCCTTGTCGTGGAGAGCGTTGGGATGATGAAGATGGCCACCGGAGAGGGATTCCCCCCTCCAGCAGGGCGTCGGAACGAGTCTAGATTGGTTTTCGGTGGCTACAGATACTTCCTGGGCTTCTTCTGGTCCAAAAATGATCTCCGTGAAATTTCAGGTCAATTGGACTCCATTTGGTTTTCCTTTTCTGCGATACTCAAAAACAAGGAAAAAACAAAAACTGGCACTAGGCTCTAGGTTAATAGGTTAGTCCCAAAAATCATATAAAATAGCATATAAATTCATATAAAACATCCAATGTTGATAATATAATAGCATGGAACAATCAAAAATTATAGATTTTTTGGAGACTTATCAAGCATCCCCAAGCTTAATTCCTTCTCGTCCTCGAGTAGATAAATGATAAAAACATAATTTTTGATGTGGAATGCTACCTAACATAATTATCAATGCAATCTTCTTTATTGTGGTATGAATATTCAGATCCATAAGATTCAAGACAAAAGTTTAATATTGACATAAAAACAATAATACTTCAAGAATACTAACCAAGAAATTATGTCTTCTCAAAATAAAAGCCAAAGAAAGCTCATCCCTACAAATCATATAGTTTGGCCATGCTTCATTTTCTTCATACAAAATGCTCTCATCATGCACAATCCCGATGACAAGCCAAGCAATTGTTTCATACTTTAGTATTCTCAAACTTTTTCAACTTTCACGCAATACATGAGCGTGAGCCATGGACATAGCACTATGGGTGGAATAGAATATAATGATGGGAGTTGTGTGGAGAAGACAAAAAAGGAGAAAGTCTCACATTAATGCGGCTAATCAACGGGCTATGGAGATTCCCATCAATTGATATCAATGCAAGGAGTAGGGATTGCCATGCAACAGATGCACTAGAGCTATAAATGTATGAAAGCTCAACAAAAGAAACTAAGTGGGTGTGCATCCAACTTTCTTGCTCACGAAGACCTGGGGTATTTGAGGAAGCCCATTGTTGGAATATACAAGCCAAGTTCTATAATGAAAAATTCCCACTAGTATATGGAAGTGATAATATAAGAGACTCTCTATCATGAAGATCATGGTGCTACTTTGAATCACAAGTGTGGAAAAAGGATAGCAACATTGTCCCCTTTTTTTATTTGGCCTTTCTTTTTTTCAGGACAATGCTTTATTAATGATGATCATCACACTTCTATTTATTTACAACTCAAGGATTACAACTCGATAATAGAACAAAATATGACTCTATATGAGTGCCTCCGGCGGTGTACCGGGATGGGCAATGAATCAAGAGTGTCATGTATGAAAAATTATGCATGGTGGCCTTGCCAAAAATATGATGTCAACTACATGATCATGCAAGGCAATATGACAATGATGAAGCGGGTCATAATAAATGGAACGGTGGAAAGTTGCATGGCAATATATCTCGGAATGGCTATGGAAATGCCATAGGTAGGTATGGTGGCTGTTTTGTGAAAGATATAAGGAGGCTTATGTGTGATAGAGCATATCATATCATGGGGTTTGGATGCACCGGCGAAGTTTGCACCAACTCTCGAGGTGAGAAAGGACAATGCACGGTACCGAAGAGGCTAGCAATGATGGAAGGGTGAGAGTGCGTATAATCCATGGACTCAACATTAGTCTTAAAGAACTCATAGACTTATTGCAAAAATTACCAAGTCATCAAAAACCAAGCATTACACGCATGCTCCTAGGGGGATAGATTGGTAGGAAAAGACCATCGCTCATCCCCGACCGCCACTCATAAGGAAGGCAATCAAAGAACACTTCATGCTTCAAATTTGTCAAACAATGATTACCATACGTGCATGCTACGGGACTTGCAAACCTCAACACAAGTATTTCTCAATTTCACCATTAATCAACTAGCATGACTCTAGTATCACCATCTTCATATCTCAAAACAATCATCAAGTATCAAACTTCTCACAGTATTCAACGCACTCTATATAAAAGTTTTTATTATATCCCTCTTGGATGCCTATCATATTAGGACTAAATTCATAACCAAAGAAAATTACCATGCTATTCTAAAGAATCCCAAAATAATAGAAGTGAAGCACGAGAGTTCATCTATTTCTTCAAAATAAAACCACTGCCGTGCTCTAAAATGATAAAAGTGAAGCACTAGAGCAAATGACGAACTACTCCGAAAGATATAAGCGAAGCACAATGAGTAGTTGAATAATTATGTAACTAAGTGAAGTATCTCTAACATTTAAGAATTTAAGATCTTGGTATTTTATTCAAACAGCAAGCAAATCAAAATAAAATAAAATGACGCTGCAAGCAAAACACATAACATGTGGTGAATAAAAACATAGCTCCAACTAAAGTTACCGATGAACGAAGACGAAAGAGGGGATGCCATCCAGGGCATCCCCAAGCTTAGTCTCTTGGTTGTCCTTGAATGTTACCTTGGGGTGCCTTGGTCATCCCCAAGATTAGGCTCTTTCCACTCCTTATTCCATAGTCCATCAAATCTTTACCCAAAACTTGAAAACTTCACAACACAAAACTCAACAGAAAATCTCATGAGCTCCGTTAGTATAAGAAAATAAATCACCACTTAGGTACTGTTGTGAACTCATTCCAAATTCATATTGGTGTAATATCTACTGTATTCCAACTTCTCTATGGTTCATACCCTCCAATACTACTCATCGATTCATCAAAATAAGCAATCAACACAATGAAAACAGAATCTGTCAAAAACAGAACAGTCTGTAGTAATCTGTATAATTATAATACTTATGTCATTAAAACAATTGTGAAATAAATTTGTGGACCTGAGTAATTTGTCTATTAATTTTCTGCAAAAAGAATCAACCTAACCGCACTCTCCAGTAAAAAATGGCAGCTAATTTCGTGAGTGCAAAAGTTTCTGTTTTTTACAGCAAGATTGCAAAGACTTCACCCAACTCTTCCCAAAGGTTCTACTTGGCACAAACACTAATTAAAACATAAAACCACATCTAAACAGAGGCTAGATGAATTATTTATTACTAAACAGGAGCAAAAAGTAAAGAAGAAAAATAAATTGGGTTGCCTCCCAACAAGCGCTATCGTTTAATGCCCCTAGCTAGGCATGATGATTTCAATGATGCTCACATAAAGGATAAGAATTGAAACATAAAGAGAGCATCATGAAGAATATGACTAGCACATTTAAGTCTAACCCACTTCCTATGCATAGGGATTCTGTGAGCAAACAACTTGTGGGAACAAGAATCAACTTGCATAGGAAGGTGAAACAAGCAAATCTTCATGATTTTCAACATATAGAGAGGAAACTTGATATTATTGCAATTCCTACAAGCTTATGTTCCTCCCTCATAATAATTACATGTAGGATCATAAGAAAATTCAGCAATATAGCTATCACAAAACATATTCTTAACACGATCCACATGGATGCAAAGTTGACACTCTTCCAAAATAGTGGGATTAACATTAACTAAAGTCATGACCTCTCCAAACCCACTTTCATAATTATCACAATAAGATTCAACACCCTCCAAAATAGTGGGATCATTAATTCCTAAAGTTGACACTCTTCCAAACCCACTTTAATCAATATAATCATCATAAATAGGAGGCATGCTATCATCAAAATAAATTTGCTCCTCAAAACTTGGGGGACAAAAAATATCATCTTCATCAAACATAGCATCCCCAAGCTTGTGGTTTTGCATATCATTAGCACCATATATATCCAAGGAATTCATACTAACAACATTGCAATCATGCTCATCATACAAAGATTTAGTGCCAAACATTCTAATGCATTCTTCTTCTAACACCTTGGCACAATTATCGGAATCCTTATTTTCATGAAAGACATTAAAAAGATGAAGCATATGAGGTATCCTCAATTCCATTGTTTATAGTTTTCTTTTCTAGACTAAACTAGTGATAAAACAAGAAACTAAAAGATTCTATTACAACATCTAAAGATATACCTTCAAGCGCTAACCTCCCCGGGAATGGCGCCAGAAAAGAGCTTGATGTCTACTACACAACCTTCTTCTTGTAGATGTTGTTGGGCCTCCAAATGCAGAGGATTATAGGACAGTAGCAAATTCCCCTCAAGTGGATGACCTAAGGTTTATCAATCCGTGCGAGGCATAGGATGAAGATGGTCTCTCTCAAAAAAAACCTGCAACCAAATAGCAAAGAGTCTCTTTTCTCCCCAACACACCCAATACAATGGTGAATTCTATAGGTGCACTAGTTCGGCAAAGAGATGGTGATACAAATGCAATATGGATGGTAGATATAGGTTTTTATAATCTGAAAATATAAAAACAGCAAAGTAACAAGTGGTAAAAGTGAGCGCAAACAGTATTGCAATGCTAGGAAGCAAGGCCTAGGGTTCATACTTTCACTAGTGCAAGTTCTCTCAACAATAATAACATAATTGGATCATATAACTATCCATCAACATGCAACAAAGAGTCACTGCAAAGTCACTAATAGCGGAGAACAAACGAAGAGATTATTGTAGGGTACGAAACCACCTCAAAGTTATCCTTTCTGATCGATCTATTCAAGAGTCCGTAGTAAAATAACACGAAGCTATTCTTTCCGTTCAATCTATCATAGAGTTCGTACTAGAATAACAGCTTAGGATACAAATCAACCAAAACCATAATGTCACCTAGATACTCCAATTTCACCTCAAGTATCCATGGGTATGATTATACAATATGCATTACACAATCTCAGATTCATCTATTCAACCAACACAAAGAACTTCAAAGAGTGCCCCAAAGTTTCTACCGGAGAGTCAAGATGAAAATGTGTGCCAACCCCTATGCATAAGTTCATGAGGTCACATAACTCGCAAGTTGATCACCAAAACATACATCAAGTGGATCATGTGATATCCTATTGTCACCACAGATAAGCACATGCAAGACATAGATCAAGTGTTCTCAAATCCTTAAAGAGTCAATCTGATAAGATAACTTATGCCATTGTCTGGAGTTGGATGGACTCATTTATCTTCTAAGCTTCCACAGTTATTTAGATGGCCTTCGGCCATATTATTGTAATAAGTACTCTTTACGAGACACTCGATGTAATAAGTGTGTGACTGAACTCTATTATAAATCCTTGAGTACTGTGCGTGTCAGCAATACCGATCCAAGGATGACACTTATGCATACAGACTTTGATCCATTGAGATCGGGTCGCTACAGCTTGATTTCTACTACACAACTTTATTCTTGTAGACACGTGTTGGGCCTCCAAGCACAGAGTTTTGTAGGACAGTAGCAATTTTTCCTCAAGTGGATGACCTAAGGTTTATCAATCCATGGGAGGCATAGGATGAAGATGGTCTCTCTCAAACAACCCTACAACCAAATAATAAAAAAGTCTCTTGTGTCACCAACACACCAAATACAATGGTAATTTGTATAGGTGCACTAGTTTGGCGAAGAGATGGTGATACAAGTGTAATATGGATAGAAGATATTGATTTTTGTTATAAGAACATTAAAAAAACAGCAAGGCATCAATTGATAAAATGGAGCACAAACGGTATTACAATGCTTGAAAATGAGGCCTAGGGTCCGTACTTTCGCTAGTGCAAACTCTCAAGAATGCTAATATAACTGGATCACATAACCATCCCTCAACGTGCAACGAAGTATCACTCCAAAGTGCTTATCTAGCGGAGAACATAAGAAGAAATTGTTTGTAGCTATTCTTTCCGATCGATCTATCCAAGAGTTTGTATAAAATAACACCAAGTTATTCTTTCCGATCGATCTATCTAGAGTTCGTACTAAAATAACACTAAGTTATTCTTTCCGATCAATCTATCAAGAGTTCATACTAAAATAACACCAAAGCAAATTCAAATTCATAATACTCAATCCAACACAAATAACCTCAAAGAGTGCCCCAATATTTCTACCGGAGAAACAAAGACAAGAACATGCATCAACCCCTATGCGTAGATTACCCCAATGTCACCTCGGGAATCCGCGAGTTGAGTGCCAAAACATATATCAAGTGAATCAATATGGTACCCCATTTTAACCACGAGTATTTAGATGCAAGACATATATCAAGTGTTCTCAAATCCATATAAGTATTAAATCCGATAACAACGAAATCTCAAAGGGAAAAACTCAATTCATCACAAGAAGATAGAGAGGGGAAAACACCATATGATCCAACTATATTAACAGAGCCCGCGATACATCAAGATCGTGACATATCAAGAACACGAGAGAGAGAGAGATTAAACACATAGCTTCTGGTACAAACCCTCAGCCCCGAGGGCGGAGTACTCCCTCCTCATCATGGTGGCCGCCGGGATGATGAAGATGGCCACCGGTGATGATTTCCCCCTCTGACAGGGTGCCGAAACGGGGTCTAGATTAGTATTTCGTGGCTACAGAGGTCTACGGCAGCGGAACTTCTAATACGGGTTAACCCCAAGGGTTTTTGGAATATTTGAGGATTTCTAGGGCAAAGAGGGGTGCGGGAGGCAACCGAGGTGGGCACAACCCACCTGGGCGCGCCTGGTCCCCCAGGCGCGCCTTGGTGGGTTGTGCCCCCCTCGGGGCACCCCCAGGTGCTGCTCTGGCCCATCGGGAGTCTTCTAGTCCATAAAAAATCCACAAAAGGTTTCACGGTGTTTGGACTATGTTTGATATTGATTTCCTGCGATGTAAAAAACAAGCAAAAAATAGCAACCGACACTGGGACTGAGTCAATAGGTTAGTCTCAAAAATGATATAAAGTTGCTATAAAATGATTGTAAAACATCCAAGAATGATAAATAACAGCATGGAACAATCAAAAATTACATATACGTTGGAGACGTATCAGGCGCCAATGAACTCGTGGCACGACAAAATGGAGTGACGCTCAGGCGCCCACGACAAAATGGAGTTCTCTGGCAGGTGCATCAGCCAAGACCTTACATTGGACATAACAGCCAAAGGGAAGTAGTTGGCGAACACCTTCTCATATCTTCCCCCGACATCCTGAACAACGATGGTGTAGACGCTCAGGAATTCTGTCGGGTTCAGACTCCCATCATACTTCTCAGGTATCTTTGGCTTGATCGTGCGAACGGACGGCCAACAGAGTTACCGCAACTCACAAGTAAAGGCAGGGAACCCAACCTCGAAAGGTAGGCACCCACCAATACGGAGCGCAGGCTTGTCGACGTCGGGGCCGTTGCACCCGTTGGTCCGGCGGTGGTCATCGCGGCATTGCTCAACAGCGACGCGTGTATTGAGGGAGTCCTGGATTAGGGGGTCCTCATGTTGGGTTACACAGTAATTTCAAAAAAAATTCTACGCACACGCCAGATCATGGTGATGCATAGCAACGAGAGGGGAGAGTGTGTCCACGTACCCTCGTAGACCAAAAACGGAAGCGTTAGCACAACGCGGTTGATGTAGTCGTACGTCTTCACGATCCGACCGATCAAGTACTGAACGCATGGCACCTTCGAGTTCTGCACACGTTCAACTCGATGACGTCGCTCGAACTCTGATCCAGCCGAGCTTTGAGGGAGAGTTTCATCAGCACGACGGCGTGGTGATGATGATGATGTTCTACTGTCGCAGGGCTTCGCCTAAGCACCGCTACAATATTATCGAGGTGGACTATGGTGGAGAGGGGCACCGCACACGGCTAAAAGATCTAAGAGATCAATTGTTGTGTCTATGGGGTGCCCCTCTCCTCCGTATATAAAGGAGGGGATGAGAGGGACGGCCAAGGGGAGGATGCGTTGCCCAAGGGGGGACTCCTACTCCCATCGGGAGTAGGACTCCTCCTTTTCCTATTTGGAGAGGGAGAGGGAAGGAAGAGGGAGGAGGGAGGAAGGAATGGGGGCCCGACCCCCTCCCAATTCGGAATGGGCTTGGGGGGGGTGCGCCCCCTCCCTTGCTCCTTTCCCCTCCTTTCCACTAAAGCTCATTAAGGCCCATATACCTCCCGGGGGTCCGATAACCTCCCGGTGCTCCGGTATTATCCCGATCTCACCCGGAACCATTCTGGTATCCAAATATAGTCGTCCAATATGTCGATCTTTACATCTCGAACATTTTGAGACTCCTCATCATGTCCGTGATCATATCCGTGACTCTGAACTACCTTCGATATATCAAAAACCATAAACTCATAATATAACCGTCATCGAACTTTAAGCGTGCGGACCCTACGGGTTCGAGAACTATGTAGACATGACCGAGACACATCTCCGGTCAATAACCAATAGCGGAACCTGGATGCTCATATTGGTTCCTACATTTTCTACGAAGATCTTTATCGGTCAAACCGCATAACAACATACGTTGTTCCTTTGGTCATCGGTATGTTACTTGCCCGAGATTCGATCATCGGTATCTCAATACCTAGTTCAATCTCGTTACCGGCAAGTCTCTTTAATCATTCTGTAACACATCATCCCGCAACTAACTCATTAGTTGCAATGCTTCCAAGGCTTAAGTGATGTGTATTACTGAGTGGGCCCAGAGATACCTCTTTGACAATTGGAGTGACAAATCCTAATCTCGAAATACACCTATAGAGCACCTTTATAATCACCCAGTTACGTTGTGATGTTTGGTAGCATACAAAGTGTTCCTCCGGTAAATGGGAGTTGCATATTCTCATGGTCATAGGAACATGTATAAGTCATGAAGAAAGCAATAGCAACAAACTAAACGATCAAGTGCTAAGCTAACGGGATGGGTCAAGTCAATCACATCATTCTCCTAATGATGTGCCCATTAATCAAATGACAACTCTTTGTCTATGTCTAGGAAACATAATCATCTTTGATTAACGAGCTTATCAAGTAGAGGCATACTAGTGACGCTCTGTTTGTCTATGTATTCACACATGTATCATGTTTCCGGTTAATACAACTCTAGTATGAATAATAAACATTTATCATGATATAAGGAAATAAATAATAACTTTATTATTGCCTGCAGGGCATATTTCCTTCAGTCTCGCACTTGTACTAGAGTCAATAATCTAGATTACACAGTAATGATTCTAACACCCATGGAGCCTTGGTGTTGATCATGTTTTGCTCGTGGAAGAGGCTTAGTCAACGGGTCTACAACGTTCATATCCGTGTGTGTCTTGCAAATCTCTATGTCTCCCACCTGGACTTGATCCCAGATGGAGTTGAAGCATCTCTTGATGTGCTTGGTTCTCTTGTGAAATAGGGATTCCTTTGCTAAAGAATTTGCACCAATATTGTCACAAAAGATTTTCATTGGACCCGATGCACTAGGTATGACACCTAGATCGGATATGAACTCCTTCATCCAGACTCCTTCATTTGCTGCTTCCGAAGCAGCTATGTACTCCGCTTCACATGTAGATCCCTCTACGCCACTTTTTTTAGAACTGCACCAACTGATAGCTCCACCGTTTAATAAAAATACGTATCCGGTTTGCGATTTAGAATCGTCCAGATCAGTGTCAAAGCTTGCATCGACGTAAACATTTACGACGAGCTCTTTGTCACCTCCATAAACGAGAAACATATCCTTCGTCCTTTTTAGGTATTTTAGGATGTTCTTGACCGCTGTCCAGTGATCCACTCCTGGATTACTTTGGTACCTCCCTGCTAAACTAATAGCAAGGCAGACATTAGGTCAGGTACATACCATTGCATACATGATAGAGCCTATGGCTGAAACATAGGGACCATCTTTCATTTTCTCTCTATCTTCTACAGTGGTCGGGCATTGAGACTTACTCAACTTCACACCTTGTAATACAGGCAAGAACCCTTTCTTTGCTTGATCCATTTTGAACTTCTTCAAAACTTTGTCAAGGTATGTGCTTTGTGAAAGTCCAATTAAGCATCTCGATCTATCTCTATAGATCTTGATGCCCAATATATAAGCAGCTTCACCGAGGTCTTTCATTGAAAAACTCTTATTCAAATATCCTTTTATGCTATCCACAAATTCTATATCATTTCCAATGAACAATATGTCATCCACATATAATATCAGAAATGCTACAGAGCTCCCACTCACTTTCTTGTAAATACAGGCTTGTCCAAAAGTCTGGATAAAACCATATGCTTTGATCACACTATCAAAACGTTTATTCCAACTCCGAGAGGCTTGCACCAGTCCATAAATGGATCGCTGGAGCTCGCACACTTTGTTAGCTCCCTTTGGATCGACAAAACCTTCCGGTTGCATCATATACAACTCTTCTTCCAGAAATCCATTCAGGAATGCAGTTTTGACATCCATTTGCCAAATTTCATAATCATAAAATGCAGCAATTGCTAACTTGATTCGGACAGACTTAAGCATTGCTACGGTTGAGAAAGTCTCATCATAGTCAATCCCTTGAACTTGTTGAAAACCTTTTGTAACAAGTCAAGCTTTATAGACAGTAACATTACCGTCAGTTTCAGTCTTCTTCTTGAAGATCCATTTATTTCCAATGGCTTGCCGATCATCGGGCAAGTCAACCAAAGTCCACAGTTTGTTCTCATACATGGATCCCATCTCAGATTTCATGGCCTCAAGCCATTTTGCAGAATCTGGGCTCACCATCGCTTCTTCATAGTTCGTAGGTTCGTCATGGTCTAGTAACATAAGCTTCAGAATAGGATTGCCATACCACTCTGGTGCGGATCTTACTCTGTTTGACCTACGAGGTTCAGTAATAACTTGATCTGAAGTTTCATGATCATCATCATTAACTTCCTCACTAATTGGTGTAGGTGTCACAGGAACCGGTTTCTGTGATGAACTACTTTCCAATAAGGGAGCAGGTACAGTTACCTCATCAAGTTCTACTTTCCTCCCACTCACTTCTTTCGAGAGAAACTCCTTCTCTAGAAAGGATCCATTCCTAGCAATGATAGTATTGCCCTCGGATCTGTGATAGAATGTGTACCCAACTGTTTCTTTTGGGTATCCTATGAAGACACATTTCTCCGATTTGGGTTTGAGCTTATCAGGTTGAAGCTTTTTCACATAAGCATCGCAACCCCAAACTTTAAGAAATGACAACTTTGTTTCTTGCCAAACCATAGTTCATAGGGTGTTGTCTCAACAGATTTTGATGGTGCCCTATTTAACGTGAATGTGGCCATCTCTAAAGCATAACCCCAAAATGATAGCGGTAAATCAGTAAGAGACATCATAGATCTCACCATATCTAGTAAAGTACGATTACGACATTCAGACACACCATTACACTATGGTGTTCCGGGTGGCGTGAGTTGCGAAACTATTCCGCATTGCTTCAAATGTAGACCAAACTCGTAACTCAAATATTCCTCTCCACGATCAGGTCGTAGAAACTTTATTTTCTCGGTATGATGATTTTCAACTTCAGTCTGAAATTCTTTGAAGTTTTCAAATGTTCAGACTTATGTTTCATTAAGTAGATATACCCATATCTGCTTAAATCATCTGTGAAGGTGAGAAAATAACGATACCCGCCGTGAGCCTCAATATTCATTGGACCAGATACATCTGTATGTATGATCTCCAACAAATCAGTTGCTCGCTTCATAGTTCCAGAGAAAGGCGTTTTAGTCATCTTGCCCATGAGGCATGGTTCGCAAGTACCAAGTGATTCATAATCAATTGATTCCAAAAGTCCATCTGTATGGAGTTTCTTCATGCGCTTTATACCAATATGACCTAAACGGTAGTGCCACAAATAAGTTGCACTATCATTATCAACTCTTCATCTTTTGGCTTCAACATTATGAATATGTGTATCACTACTATCGAGATTCATCAAAAATGGACCACTCTTCAAGGGTGCATGACAATAAAAGATATTATTCGTATAAATAGAACAACCATTATTCTCAGATTTAAATGAATAACCGTCTCGCATTAAACAAGATCCAGATATAATGTTCATGCTCAACGCTGGCACCAAATAACAATTATTTAGGTCTAAAACTAATCCCGAAGGTAGATGTAGAGGTAGCGTGCCGACGGCGATCACATCAACTTTGGAACCATTTCCCACGCGCATCATCACCTCGTCCTTAGCTAGTGTTCACTTAATCCGTAGTCCCTGTTTCGAGTTGCAAATATTAACAACAGAACCAGTATCAAATACCCAGGTGCTACTGCAAGCTCTGGTAAGGTACACATCAATAACATGTATATCACATATACCTTTGTTCACCTTGCCATCCTTCTTATCCGCCAAATACTTGGGGCAGTTCCGCTTCCAGTGACCAGTCTGTTTGCAGTAGAAGCACTTAGTCTCAGGCTTAGGTCCGGACTTGGGTTTCTTCTCCTGAGCAGCAACTTGTTTGCTGTTCTTCTTGAAGTTCCCCTTCTTCTTCCCTTTGCCCTTTTTCTTGAAACTGGCGGTATTATTGACCATCAACACTTGATGCTCCTTTTTGATTTCTACCTCCGCAGCCTTTAGCATTGTGAAGAGCTCGGGAATTATCTTATTCATCCCTTGCATATTATAGTTCATCATGAAGCTCTTGTAGCTTGGTGGCAGTGATTGAAGAACTTCTGTCAATGACACTATCAACAGGAAGATTATCTCCCAGTTGAGTCAAGTGATTATGATACCCAGACATTTTGAGTATCTGCTCACTGACAGAACTATTCTCCTCCATCTTGCAGCTATAGAACTTATTGGAGACTTCATATCTCTCAATCCGGGCATTTTCTTGAAATATTAACTTCAGTCCCTGGAACATCTCATATGCTCCATGACGTTCAAAGCGTCGTTGAAGTCTCGGTTCTAAGCCGTAAAGCATGGCACACTGAACTATCGAGTACTCATCAGCTTTACTCTGCCAGGTGTTCATAACATCTGGTGTTGCTCCTGCAGCAGGTTTGGCACTTAGCAGTGCTTCCTGGACGTAAATCTTCTGTGCAGCAATGATGATAATCCTTAAGTTACGGACCCAGTCCGTGTAATTGCTACCATCATCTTTCAACTTTGCTTTCTCAAGGAACGCATTAAAATTCAACGAAACAACAGCACGAGCCATCTATCTATAACAAACATAGACATGCAAAATACTATCAGGTACTAAGTTCATGATAAATTTAAGTTCAGTTAATCATATTACTTAAGAACTCCCACTTAGATAGACATCCATCTAATCATCTAAGTGATCACGTGATCCAAATCAACTAAACCATAACCGATCATCACGTGAAATGGAGTAGTTTTCAATGGTGAAAATCACTATGTTGATCATATCTACTATATGATTCACTCTCGACCTTTCGGTCTCAGTGTTCCGAGGGCATATCTGCATATGCTAGGCTCGTCAAGTTTAACCTGAGTATTCTGCGTGTGCAAAACGGGCTTGAACCCGTTGTAGATGGACGTAGAGCTTATCACACCCGATCATCACGTGGTGTCTGGGCACGACGAACTTTGGCAACGGTGCATACTCAGGGAGAACACTTTTTATCTTGAAATTTAGTGAGAGATCAACTTATAATGCTACCGTCAATCAAAGCAAAATAAGATGCATAAAAGATAAACATCACTTGTCAATATAAGTGATATGATATGGCCATCATCATCTTGTGCTTGTCATCTCCATCTCCGAAGTTCAACTAAAGTTGGAGAAACTAACACCCGCCAGCCACCTGTGTGCAAAGCACGTCGGTAGAACCAGTATCGCGTAAGCGTACGCGTAATGTCGGTCCACGCCGCTTCATCCAACAATACCACCGAACCAAAGTATGACATGCTGGTAAGCAGTATGACTTGTATCTCTCACAACTCACTTGTGTTCTACTCATGCATATAACATCAACACATATAACCTGGCTCTGATTCCACTGTTTGGTAAAGCAATAATTTCAAAAAATTTCCTATGCACATGCAAGATCATGGTGATGCATAGAACCGAGAGGGGAGACTGTGTCCACGTACCCTCGTAGACCGAAAGCGGAAATGTTAGCACAACGTGATTGATATAGTCGTACGTCTTCACGATCTGACCGATCAAGTACCAAACGCACGACACCTCCGAGTTTTGCACATGTTCAACTCAATGACGTCCCTCGAACTCCGATCTAGCCGAGCTTTGAGGGAGAGTTTCGTCAGCACGATGGTGTGGTGACGATGATAATGTTCTACTGTCGCAGGACTTCGTCTAAGCACCGCTACAATATTATCGAGGTGGACTATGGTGGAGAGGGGCACCGCACATGGCTAAAAGATCTAAGAGATTAATTGTTGTGTCTATGGGGTGCCCCTCTCCTCCGTATATAAAGGAGGGGAGGAGAGGGCCGGCCAAGGGGAGGAGGCGCGCCCAAGGGGGGAGTCCTACTCCCACCGGGAGTAGGACTCATCCTTTTCCTATTTGGAGAGGGAGAGGGAAGGAAGAGGAAGGAGAGAGGAAGGAAAGGGGGGCCGCCCCCCCTCCCAATTCGGATTGGGCATGGGGGGGGGGGGGCGCTCCCCCTCCCTTGCTCCTTTCTCCTCCTTTCCACTAAAGCCCATTAAGGCCCATATACCTCCCGGGGGGTTCCGATAACCTCCGGGTGCTCCGGTATTATCCCGATCTCACCCGGAATCATTCCGGTATCCAAATATAGTCGTCCAAATATATCGATCTTTACGTCTCGAACATTTCGAGACTCCTCGTCATGTCCGTGATCATATCCGGGACACCGAACTACCTTCGGTACATCAAAAACCATAAACTCATAATATAACCATCATCCTACTTTAAGCGTGCGGACCCTACGGGTTCGAGAACTCTGTAGACATGACCGATACACGTCTCTAGTGAATAACCAATAGCGGAACCTGGATGCTCATATTGGCTTCTACATATTCTATGAAGATCTTTATCGGTCAAACCGCATAACAACATACGTTGTTCCTTTTGTCATTGGTATGTTACTTGCCCGAGATTCGATCATCGGTATCTCAATACCTACTTTAATGTCGTTACCGGCAAGTCTCTTTACTCGTTCCGTAACACATCATCCCGCAACTAACTCATTTGTTGCAATGCTTGCAAGGCTTAAGTGATGTGTATTACCGAGTGGGCCCAGAGACACCTCTCCGACAATCAGAGTGACAAATCCTAATCTCGAAATACACCAACCCAACAAGTACCTTCGGAGACACCTGTAGAGCACCTTTATAATCACCCAGTTACGTTGTGATGATTGGTAGCACACAAAGTGTTCCTCCGGTAAATGGGAGTTGCATAATCTCATAGTCATAGGAACATGTGTAAGTGATGAAGAAAGCAATAGCAACAAACTAAACGATCAAGTGCTAAACTAACGGGATGGGTCAAGTCAATCACATCATTCTCCTAATGATGTGATCCCGTTAATCAAACGACAACTCTTTGTCTATGGCTAGGAAACATAACCATCTTTGATTAACGAGCTAGTCAAGTAGAGGCATACTAGTGACGCTCTGTTTGTCTATGTATTCACACATGTATCATGTTTCCGGTTAATACAATTCCAGTATGAATAATAAACATTTATCATGATATAAGGAAATAAATAATAACTTTATTATTGCCTCCAGGGCATATTTCCTTCACCTCAAGTGTCCGAACTACTTGATAAGGGCCAGGCTGATGGGCCGTGAAGATAAAAGCAAAAGACTTTCACCCGTATCCGGGTAGGACTCCTATATGCGTGGAAGGCAAGTTTGGTGTCCCGATATTTTATTTCCTTCCCCTACCAACCGACTCTGTACAACCCTAGATCCCTCCCGTGTGTATATAAACCGGAGGGTTTAGTCCGTAGAGGCTACCAGAATTCTCATAGGCTAGGCAGCTAGGGTTTAGCCATTACGATCTCGAGGTAGATCAACTCTGGTAACCCCTATACTCATCAAATACAATCAAACATGACATAGGGTTTTACCTCCATTAAGAGGGCCCGAACCTGGGTAAACATTGTGTCCCACTTGTCCCCTGTTACCCTCGATCCTCAGACGCATAGTTCGGGACCCCCTACCCGAGATCAGCCGGTTTTGACACCGACATTGGTGCTTTCATTGAGATTTCCACTACTTCATCAACAGAAGGATTGATGGCTCAGCTTGTCATCGACGACGATGCTGTTTACGAAAAGACTTTTCTCCCTGGTCAACTTTTTGTATTTGGCGGCTTCGCTCTGCTTGCCAATTCAACTCGTCACCTTGAGCAGATCGACAGCTACGCCCCTGGTCACCAGATTAGGTTTGGAAGCTTGAATTACAACACTGATATCCAAGGAGATTTGATCTTCAAAGGGTTCTCGGCCTCGGGCGTCGCTCCTCATCTACATGAAGGTAGCCCGTCGGATCCACCATCAGACTCCATTCAAGGATCAACTCTCATGCCTGCCCTAACCGTAGATCAAGAGCAAACCACTCTGTCTGAAGACGGGAGGTTAAGCCCCGCCAGACTATCTCCTGTTACGGAGTTCCCTGCCGGAGACCCGGAGGTGACCATGTTGTCAGCAGGCCTGGAGTCAAACAGGAGTCTCCCGATCATCGGGAAGCTGGACTCATCACTGGATGCCAACTCGAACTCTTGAGGTCTGCGTCCACTAAGCCCAGTCAAGTGGTGTTTACCAGGCCCAGCTCCGTAGGTCCTCAGCCACCCGTCCAGCTTTCGCTCCTAAACGAAGCTCGGGACTTAATGAGATCTCTCGCCATCACAGAAGTGTCACTTCCAAACTATGCCTAGCCTGAACTAGGGGTTAACAGTGGGGAGTTTTGCGTCCCACCCACCACCCACTTAATAGCCACTGTCGAGGACCTAGCTGACATGCTAAATTATGCCCCCGAAGACATCGGCCGTACAGACAATGATGTCGGAGCCGAACAAGGCCAAAAGCCACCTATCACTGGGCGTTGGACGGCCACGTCTACTTACAACATGTACATGGTGGATAAGCCCAAGAAGGATGACGACGACACTCATGATCCAATTGAGGACAAACCCATCGAGTCACCACCAAAGCTCCGGCGTTAGTGGCGCCGCTCACGATCGCATCGGGAGAAGAAAAGCAATACCGGCACTGGGGATAATGACACTCCAGAAAATGCCGAAGACATCGACAAACCCATTGAGCCTGCGTTTGAGCTGGATGAAGGGGAAGAAGGCCAATAAAGCCCCGAAAACACGATCACAAGGATTCGTAAGACAGTAATTACTTACCTGCCTTCGAACAGGATGTCAGCCTCAGCAATGAAGATATAATCATGCCAGAGGAACTCCTCGAACAAGAATGCTTCAAGCGAGAGCTCATTGCCACGGCGAAGAGCCTGAAAAATAAACAGCAACAGCTTCAAGCCGAATAGGATACGCTCAACGACAGATGGACCAAGGTCCTGGCTGCCGAAGAATACAGCCTCGAGCGCCCAACAAAGAGCTAGCCAAAGCGCAGGCTACTACCACAATTCGATGACGAGGACCTTGAGACAATACCGTCAAGATATAATCATGCTAATGAACCAGACCAACCACCACGTGGACGGGACAAAGCGGCCAATTATGCCGAACACCAGCCCGCGCCACCTCATCATAGAGGCAAAGAGGCAGCAGCAGCGGGCTACACATACGACTTACGTCTGGACCTGGACAATAGAGCCGGCCAGACCAGATCAATCTACGGATCAAGGGGACGTGCTCCAACACAAGATGACGGCCATCAAGCCTGGCATGACAACCATAACCAAGTTCGGGTTGAGAACCGAATATGGATGTCATCCGAGGTCCATCGCGATGTTACCCGATATAGAGGCGCCGCACACCCCTTGTGCTTCACCGTTGAGGTAATGCAACACTAGTTTGTAGAAGGGTTTATACCCGTAAACATTCACTACAAAAAAAATACACTTCCGTGATGATACGTGTTTGTCACAGTAGGTCGCGTTTTTTGTCATGCATGTACATCCATGAAAAATTTATGACAGAATCAAGATAGTCATACCTGTGTTGTCGTAGAAGTGTTCCATGATATTACCAAAATTATCATCACGGAAGTGTCCACTTCCATGACGATAAATCACACGTCACAGAAGTCCTTTCGTCAAGGGTGACTGACACGTGGCATCCACCGTAGCGGAACGCCGTTAAGCTATCGGGTCGGGTTTTGGATCCGATAACCCGTTAACAGCCCCGACAAATGGGAAATTTCCACGTGTAAAATTCTTATTAGCCGGACGAAACACGTGTCAGCTCGTCAGTGGGTCAGATAGGCGCCTATGATACGTCGACATGTGGCATGACCCAACAGAGGCCCATTCCTGTGAAAAGACTGGCCCATTTGACTTGGTCAAAAGGTGGCGGGCCGGCCCATGTAAAGCCTGTTAACGTCCTGTTCGCATATAGCCCATTTACAGCCCGCTAACCCAAGGCCCGTTACGCCCTATCTGAATTAGGCCTAGTAGCATCATCTAGGCCACCCAATATGATTCAAGCCCGTTTTCACTTCTGGCCCATGTATGGCCCATGACGTTTTTCGACCCATATGAGGCCCTATGTAACTCTTGGCCTATTAACGGCCCGTGGTGAAACTGGCCCGTAATGAACAGTGTATCACTTTACACCCATTAACGGCCCGTGGTGAAACTGGCCCGTAATGAACAGTGTATCACTTTATACCCATTAACGGCCCGTTATTCCGTTGGGCCGTTTCCAGCCCATGTTATCTTTCGGCCTTCTCAGAGCCCATTTATTCTTGGGCTCATTTCCAGCATTCGTTTACTTACAGCCCGTTACTGTCATTTTCTACTTGTGAGCCAAATTTAGCCCGTGGTTATAGTCGGCCCGTTTGTGGTCCGTTAATACGTTGGGCCGTTTTCATAGCGTCATCAAATACGGCCTATTAACGATGGCCTGGTCGGCCCATGAACGGACGATTCCAACTCTAGCCCGTTTACGGCCATAATGAGGCCTGTTATTGGCCCATGTTTAGCCATCGATCATACTGCCCGTATAAGGCCCATTGATGATACGACCCGTAGAAGGCCCATTGTTTCTACGGATCGTAGAAGGCCCACTGTTTCTACGGCCCGTAGGAGGCCCAGTGTCACTACAGTAAATATTAGCCCATGGTTATTGTGGCCTAGTTTTAAAAAATAGGTTATTGCAGCCACTAGCAAACTGCGGAAGAAGAACTGCAATGACTAGAAGCAAACAAATAAACAAGACAACAAGGAAATAAATAAGCAAGCAACTTACGCTAGGATATCACGGCTATCACACATATTACATCCACTTGGCATCAAAGTTCGCCACCAGTGCAAATAAACGCGCCGACAAAAGAATATACAAAACTGAGAGCACTTCAGAAGGCACTAGGCCTGGCCAGGTCAGGCCCCCCCAAACAGCTGAAGAAGTTGAGTAGACCTCAGTTGTGTCAACGATAGATGCATCAACACTAGATTTAAGGCATGATGGTGCGCACGGCAGTCCTCTGACATCTTCATTGCATCTTTGACTTCAAGTCGGAGCTAAGCTGAAGCAAGCCTTTCCGCTTTAAGTTGAGACTGAAGAATTCGAACTGATTGAGGCAGCGACTGCACAGAGGTTGTCTCACACTTGTAGGTGCGTAGCTTCAACTCACTGTCTTCATCAAGACAGGACCTTGGGGTCATCTCGCTGTCCTCAAGATGGTTTGGCTCACTATCTTCCCTAAAGTTCTGCCTGGCGTAAGAGATACGAGTCTGAAAGAGAAACAAGGAGACACGTAACAGGTTTCACAATTATATAAGCAAATAAATGGATCTATTTTGCATAAGGAACATGTTTTTACAACTACAATTTGAAACTGGCAGTTGTTGCAAACATCCAATCAGATGTAAACAACAAAGCAAACAACAGTGGAGGAAATGATGCCTATCCAAATCTATACTAGAACAAAGTTTGAAGGCTTGAGAAGGATGAACTTACATTACATGTTAACATGGGCTGAACAAAGCCCTTCTCCATGTTGATGGAAGGATAATTCAATAAATTCCCCAAAGAAAATTCTTTATAAGCGTTGCCATTATTCTACATTTTGCAAAGAGTAAATATAGATCAAATAATATTGGAAGAAACAGAGGATAATGAAGCTCAGGTGCAGACTGATGATACATAATCAAATAGCAATTAATTAAGTATAGCGTTACAAGGCAAAAGGGAGAGAGGTACTGATAAGAGCAATGCAGAGCCCATTATTGTTTTGAGATCTTATGATCCTGTGAGCAAGGAGATTCATCTGAAATTAGTTTTCATACAAGAGAGAAGGTAAGGCACAAGGAGAAATTTAGGAGTTCAAATTTTGAATTGATATCATAGACAGTACCTGACACTGGGCTCCCAGCAGTTCTAATAGGGGTTTGGCCACTAGAGTAGGGGTAAAGTGTGGTATAGTTGGGCCTGTGTTTTCTGTGGCTGCTGATCTATCTGATTTAACAGGTATCACTACCTTTTCCAATTACCTAGTTTGTACTCCTTGACGACCTACACTCACCCTCTTCCTTTTGGACACCTATTACGAAAGAACAACATTTGACTGGAAAAACATAGTGTGACGACGCATGGAATAGGTACAGAAAATGGATAGGTATGGCTTAAACTAAGAAGATGGTGTAACAAAGTAGAAGTAATGCAAGAGGTCAGAAGCAAAATATGTGCGACTAATACAACTTTGCAAAGTTAGAGCAAGCACCTTGATGGGTGAATAAGATAGGCCATCCTCCACCATGCCAAGTTTGTTAGGCACTGGATCATTTCGCAATATTCCTCTCGTGCGCCCATTCTCATATTCATTTTGATAATGTTCAATATCTAACATGCATGAAAACATAAAAACAAGTGAGATTTTTTTTGTAATGTAGGAGTGATTCTAATCCAATACTGCCTCCCTATAAACCCCTTTGTGCTATCTCTGCAATTCCTTTAAAAGATGCCATGCATGCTGTAATTTGTTGTGTGCATTAATATAATGTTGCCTACTACTCAAAATATGAGAGCTCCAGAAGTGATGACACTTCGCAGATGATAGCTTCAACATATAGTAATGAAGAACAAGTCGACCTGACCTGACATATTCAAAATATACTAAGGGAGAACAACTCGACCTGACCAGTCGACCGCAAGAGAAGAGTATCATCTTAAAGAAGAGCAGAAGAGCAAGCAGATTGAAGATATTACAAGTCTTTTAATACAATGTCAGTTGGCCACCCATGATGAACCAGAGCACACAGAGAAATACTATTCTTTCCGGTCTCTCCATATGTGGCTCACATGCATTTCGAAACTAAAGTAGGAACATTTAGCTAACCAATTAAACATCTCTCAATTTTACTAATATTAGCAATAATATCATATATGAATTTGTACAACTAAGCTTGTTTAGCTCGATAGGTGGAGCAGTGCTATTACGACACGAACCACGTAGGCTGATTGTGGTCATCATAAAATGGGGAAAACATAAGCATGATGAGTACAGTGTTGACCATGGCAGTGGGATGGCAGATCTGAAGCTGCAAACCGCGCAAAGGGTAGTTAGCAACCGATGTTTGCTTTGAAATAACAACTAAGATTTGGTATGGACAAGAAAGTACGGTCAACAAGTGACAAAGAAATGCAATTATGCTGTCTCTCTATATGTCGCGACATGCATTTGTAAACTCAAGTGGGACCTTTAGCTAACCAATTAAATGTGTCGATTAACTAATATCAGTATCATATCACAATCATATTTGAATAACTAAGCTTTCGAATTTTGAGTGTTGTGTTGTTTAGCTTGAAGGTGGAGTAATGCTAGTACGACAAAAGCACCTACATAGATCATAGTAGAGTAGATAAAAGGGGGAAACCCTAAGCATCAAGAGAAAAAATCAGGAAAGTGGAACTAGCTGGACCAGTGGGTGGCGCACATGCTTTTCAAAACGAATATAGGAACATTAGGTGACCAATTAAACGTTCTCTGTTTTAGTGATATGAGCATCATATCAGATTCGTATTTCAACACGTAAGCTTTGGCTTGAGGTCTTGAGGAGCAGTACTAGCATGACACGAAGCACCTACAATGATGGTAGTGAATATAAAGGGGGGAAACCATAAGCTTTATGAGTATAGTGGCCATGCCATGGCAGATCTGAAGGTGCAAACCGGACAAAGCTACTTCGCAACCAATGTTTGCTTTCAACTAGCCACTACGATTTGGTACAGACAAGAAAAGTATAGTAAACAAATTACGATCTATTTTCCGGGTGAGATCAATAACTTAAGCACATATGGAAGAGTACCACCTCTCTTGCGACGCCGTGTAGGCCTATGCTGATACGTTGAGGGTGCTGCGGGTGCGATGGCTGTCGACTGCGGGGAAGAAGACTTTAGACGGTAGACGGCCAGGTCAGGGGATATATCCTATTGCCGTGGACAAGGCGGTTGTAGGAGCAACAACGGCAAGGTGGACGACGGCATTGATGAAGCGAGAGGAGGCGATGAAAGGATGCTGGTCCAGCGCCGTGGATGAGAGACGTCCATCTCTTGCAGTGGACGATGGGGTAGGGGTTGCGGCTCCGGCAAGGTGGAGGATGGGGTGGCGGAAGGAGGAGGCTGGCCGCAGTGCGGAGGTTGTCGTGCCGCCGACGGTGTATGAATGGGGAAATGGAGGGGAGGGGGGATCTCAAACTTTGGGATGCGCTTCTCTTAAATGGGGGAAAGTTACGAACTTATCCCCCGTTTAAAATTCCGGACATCACATCGGTTGGGGATAGGACGGTAATCTCGCATCTCCCAAATATTTGCCGGTAACTATTTCGGGCGAGGAGAGGGTGTTTTGCCGCCCACGGTTGGCGCCCATGGTGTATGAATAGGGCTGACAGGTAGGGCGGTTGTGTCACGTCTGATGGAAGTTACACATCTGCCCCTATTTAAAATATTAGCCTACATCAATTTCGGGCGAGGAGAGGGTGTTTTGCCGCCCACGGTTGGCGCCCACGATGTATGAATGGGGCTGACAGGTAGGGCCGTTGTGTCACGTCTGATGGAAGTTACACATCTGCCCCTATTTAAAATATAAGCCTACATCGATTTCGGATGAGGAGAGTTTGTTTTGCCACCCACCGTGTACGAATGGGGAAATGGAGGAAGAGACACATGTCTTTCGGACGAGCTTGAATCAGATGTGTTTTGCCGCCCACGTTTGGCGCCCACCGTGTCTGAATGGGCTCAGAGGCCGTCGTGTCATGTCTGATTGAAGTTACTAGTCTACCCCTATCGACAACGGTGTAAATCCTGCCGATAAGGATGTCAAGTGTCAGGGGTAGACAGTAATTTCCATCTCGCAAACACTTGCTTCGAGCAGCCCACAAATTATAGTGGGTGTTTAGCCGCTTCGTTCAAAACTTGGGAGAATTAGTATTCATGTTTGCCCTGGGACCTGGCAAACTAAATTCAAATCCAATTTGTATTCGATTACGAATATCCATAGATAATTATACGTTTTGTCATTTATTTCTTCAAAACCACAACAAAGATTCATTCCACCTTTATATATGATTATGATTTAGAAATGCCGTGATCTTCGAATTTAGTAGGTTGGATACACTCTGAGTCAAACAGTTATTTCACCCAATACAATATGCTCACACGACAAACAATTCGCCTTATGTCAATCATACAAGTTCTGAGGATTATCTCGCCTAAAAAATTCGGATCATTACAACACATGGACAACATAGGGGGTCTTGCAACATAATCCATTTAGAGACATGACACAACATGCAAGTACAATAATCTAATGAAAATTTCAACTGGTATCTAAAGAAGAACTGGGATTATCTTGGGCTTCCCATAGCAGAAACAGCAGGACCTCCTCTGTCTTCAAATGCAACATTCTTACTTCCTCCAATTCTTGGGTTGCTTGCATAATGCGTGCCGCTAATTCCATAATTTCCAGCCTCAAGATAAATATTACCTCATTCATGGCAGCCACACCATCTCTTTCTGCCTCTAGTAGAGCCTCAAGCACTATAATATCTGTGCTCAGACTGCTCTCCGGCGGTGTTGCCTCTGAACTACTACCATCTGGTAACATGGATGGCGCACTGCTTCCACAAATAGATTCTGGGGTTGTACATTGTGTCCTAGTGTGAACGGCATCCTGAAAAGTTTCCGCTGGACATTAGTAAGAGATAGTTATCGTATGATCCAGGCAGTAAGCTTACATGGTAAACGACGGAAGAATTATTGCCGAGCATGGCAAACTATATTTAAATGGTTCGAAGCAGCATCAACCGAAAAGAAATTAAAATGGTAAGATGAAACTAGGGATGTAAGTGGAAAATAAACGAAATCCGCCAGTCCCATCTAGTTAGTTTTTGGTACCTCCCTAGTTCATTTTCCTCAAAAAAACAAAAACTCTTTTGAACTATCATACCACTAGTGGACTTTAATCGGGATTAAACCGGACCCAGTTGACATCCCTAGTTGAAAGGGAGTGTACAACCGCTATATTTAAGTTGCCAAGGCATCTAAGCAGTTGAAATAATCTGAGAAAGCACTTAACAGTGTGGCCTCATATAAACTACGAAGACAGTCTTGTGATGAAGTTGAGAGGAAAAGTTAAGGACTCAAATGAAATATGCATGCATTTCTTTACAATAGTACAACAGGCACTGCTGACATATTGGCCAACTCAGGTATAGCGTAACAACAAATAAGCATTCGAATCAAGCAATACAGCAAAGCAGACAACTAAACTATTTGTAATTCGGTAGGATTACACGTTGAGGGCACAAGCCAAGAAAGCAGCCCACTCGCATTACATTTCACATGTACTAAAACACACTGGCTTACCATATGTTGCTGTGAAGCCTAGCTGCTGTTGCAATGTTCTTTGAAGATATCGTCAGCATCCCGTGGTTGCAAATCTAGTTGCTGTAGTTTATTCTGCACCATCTATTTAGGTAAAATTAATTTTAATCGCATGCACTGGTCCGAATTGATCATCAATGGTTCATCTAAACTAATGAAAGAAGGGTGTGTGCATACACGACAATACTCCCTCCGATTCTTTTTACTTTGCGTATAACTTTTTCTCAGTTTTCTCGTATTAGTCTGCGCGTTGCCGATTCCTAGCGCTGGTTTCCTTTTGTGCCCCGCCCCATCTGCCTCTGCCGTAATTAATTGGCAAATTAGTCCAGAAAAATTAAACCAGTGCCCTCCTTGGTATGCGGGTCAAGAGTTATGCTCAGAGTAAATAGAATCGGAGGGAGTATATCTGCTTCCCTCTATTTTTATGCTTGTTCGAGGTGCCAGCCCCAAAAGAACAAATATTTTGCTTGATGGGGTTGGCAGCTCCATAATTAATAGAAGCATCAAATTAGTCATGCAACTTGGGGAGATCAAGAATACACAAACAAGTAATGAACAGAGTCTCGGAGTAGTGATGTAATAGCTAGCATCAGAAAATGTAGGGTAAAACGAACAAAAAGCAGCGGAACCACATGCTAGTTTGCTGATGTGTAATTAAGCATAGAGAACATTAAGCAGTCTGATGGAACCAACAGGTGGCATCAGAACAAAACGAAAGCATATTAACTATATATGCACTGGTATGTAATTTAGCACATGTAACATGTTCACTGCCAAAAGTATGGCCCTACAGGTGCAAGTAGAATAACGCGTCTCATGAAAAACTAAATGATGCCCTGATGAAATTCAAAGGTGCGGTGCTTATGCTAGGAAAGTGAATGTAGGCGCCGGCCATTGGATAATAGTACCTGATTCTCGGTGACGTATGGGTATCGTTGTCATACTTGATAGCTAAGGATCGTCGATGGTGCTCATGTTGCGGTTGAGTTTGGGCCGGCTGTCGCCATCGCTGAAGCGGCTCCGGTGCTACGGTTGCGGCGCCTGTCGACATACAAAAAAGCTCATCTGTGGTAAGTGAACAGTTGCACGATAAAGAGAAAAACCGAAGGAGTACAAATCGAAATAACCCGATGAGGCTGCGGCGTCGGTAAAGCAGGGCCGGTGGAGTTGAATATGGCGTCCGTGGAGCGGGTCCGGTACAGTGGACGAAGGCTTCGGTGGGCGCGTTGTACAGTGCTTTTGGGAAGGCGGATCTGTTGCGGCGGATGAGGGCTTGTATGAAGGGCCAGCGAAGGGGCGGACGAGGGAGTCAGTGAAGGGCCTACGCTGTGGTGGACAAGGTCGCCGGTTAAGCAGATCTGGTGCGGTGGACCATGATGGCGGTCAAGGAGATCTGGAGCGGTGGACAAGCCAGTCGATGAAGCGGCTCCGGTGAAGTGGTGAGTTGGCAGTTGGGGGTTCCAAGGTGCGAAAGGTATATCCGGTAGGGTCTGAGGTCCACCGCTGTGGCGGAGGACTAGATTCAGCGGCTTGCCGTGGTTGGGGGGGGGAGGGGAAGGGGAGGGGCTCTGGGGAAGAATGTTGGGGGCAAAGAGGGGAAAACAATGGAGTTACCAAAGCAGCCCTTTTCCGTTCATGTGGCAGGGGTAAAACAGGAATATTGCAGGGCTAAACTTTCGGGCGTGTGATATTTTGATGTGAGAGGGAAGTTTGAAAGCTTTTGGCGCCTAAAATTATAAGTATTCTGCTCTCGCACGGCCGACTATGATATCATGGCCGACAATTTGTTTATTTTGCATGCAAAAAAATGTGCAAGTTTTGAAAATCAATGTCTCCAACTCGAAACTTAGATTGTCCATTCAATTCAAATATGGATCATTGAGCTACTACAAGCAAATACCATCATACGGTCGAATTCAAATGAAATTCCAAATGTGTTTATCCTAAATATGATGACAAAATCAAAAATGTGTATGTGTATGAATAAAGTGGATGATTATAAAGTTTGAACTTACCCGTATGTGTATATCTCTAGATTTGATATATGAATTTGAAATCACGAAATCCCGGCTTAAAAAATGTACCTCCATTTAAATGAATTCCAAAAGCTAATGATGGAGTCGAATTCCAAAATTCCAATCTTAGGTTTGTAATTCTGGTACATCAAGGTATATCACGCATGTTCAAAAGTATCATTATCTCATAGTACAAACTGTGAAACAAATTTATCAACCATGAGTGCACAATATCTCAATTACGCTAAAGTCCCTCAAATATAGACACCTCACTCTTTATCTGAAGTCAACGCCCCCCCACCACACACACACACACAGAGAAGTCATTCTCTCCCCCAAACACCAACACACGAGCACATTAACACCCCTCTCTCTTGTAAAGTCCGGACCCCAACATAGGTCTCTATCACTTTGTCTCTCGGGCATGCACACATCTCTTCCCTCACTCTCTAGGTCTCCCGCTATCTCTCTTACCCAAGCACACACACTATGTAGAGTGTATATTTCCCATACACACAAAACGTCGCCCCCAAACGTCTATCTCCCTAGCTATGTGGTTCTCGTGCACTCACCTCACACACCACCCCCACTGCAAACAAGCATACGTTGTCTCCTTGTGCACCACTCTCCTCTTTCTATCTCTCCCACATGCGGACCCGCCCCAGCTCCTTCCCTGTATACATATATGTCGTGACTCTTTGCATAGCTCCCTAATGTATAATCATTCTCGATTTCGCACATTGTTCTCTACACCATCTATTCTAGCTCTCTCATGAAGTCCCTATCTCACACACGATGACTCGCTTCCCTTGTGTCTCCATTCATAGGCCAATTTCGGACAACATCAACATTGTCTCCCTATCTATACGCCATTTATGGACACAAACGACCCCCCTCGCCCCCTCTCTTCCTCTCTCTCTATCTCTCTGTCGCTAGCTCTCTCTTTCTCTCGCTCTCACACCCCTCTCCCACACACACACTCGATGTCTCTTCCAAATAGTCTGCTCCCCCGCCCGCACCCATGCTATCTCGCTACTACACATGTCACACCATTCCCCCTTCACTTATACTAGGTTTAAATCATCAGTGGTCTCTCTACTCCACATACACTCTCTCCCTCTCACACACAAACGCATGCACAAACAGACACAGACACGCACAAACACCCATTTACCTGGATCCTCATCTCTCCTCATGTCTGCATGTGTATCTCACACACTCACTCTCTAATTATGTATAAGTGTCTCCACTTTACACAACACAAAGCCCCATGTACATGTCTCTCTTTATCATCCACACACATAGACACAAAGAATCTGCTATCATTGCCTCAGTCTCTAACATATCACACATGCTCTCTCTCTCTCTCTCTCTCTCTCTCGCAAACACGCTCAACAAGGTTTCCCCGTGAATAACTTACCGTCTATTCATGAACAATCATGGCAGTATGGCGAACACGAGACGTGAAAAAGAATAAATCTACACGTGCTTAGACCACCTAGTATGACTACTAGGACTAGAGCAAGCCAAAAAGCGCGCTGCCGTCACCCCCTCCTTGTCGGCGACGGGAAAATCTTCATTTTACACAGTCGAGAAGTCATTGTGCTAAGGCCCCACATGCCGAGGCATTGAATAGAATGTAGATGCTAGTTTACGGAAGCAAGTATCGATAATACGTTTGTATCTCCATACTTATATTTCTTCTCTTATAAAAAACCGAGTTGGTGATGATGGTACGTGTGCCATCTTGCAATATAGACCATCCGATCTATATCTGACGGATGGAAATTAAACAAAAAGATACCCGCACCCCTCTCCACATTTGCAGACAAGGCCTTCCCTCGTTCATCCTTATCTCCAACAAACCTCATTGTTGAGCAATTAAGAAAGGAAGCCTCTGGAACAAACTGGCCTGGTGGCCGCTGCCGGCGTCGTCAATCTCCATGCCTCTGCTCAGTTCGACCACCAACCACCACCACACCCTACTCCTCTTCACCTTATCTCATATTTCTCAAGATATCATTAGTTTTTACACATGCGATTACTCCCGCAAGGGTCAATCACAGCAAGTGTTTTATAAAAAAATGCATCTTGATGTTCCGTGCAATGCATGGATCTTCCTAGTACTCCTACACAAGACTAAGTTGGTGATGCTGGTGTGTCTGCCATCCGTCGTTTCTGACCATTAGATCTACATCTAATGATTGTGAGGTAAGTTGTTGCCTTTTCTCAAAAACATCCCACTTGTCTACCAATTTGCAGAAAAACCCATAATTAGTATCTTAAAACCAACCACATCCCTCCCTGACCTCACCAAAACAGCCCAAGGAATATATTCTAATTGAAACATAATATATCTCTAGTGACATATGTATATCAAAATTAGAGTGTTTTGTACCAAGTTTGTGAATAAGTATTATTCTAATTATGGTTCGTTGCAACGGACATGAACATTGCTAGTATTTCCAACCACGCATTTATTTTCCTAGTATTCCATAGTTTCGAGTTTTCCATCAAGATATTAGTCACTCATGGTTGATATTTACTTTCAATCATGTACACATATGCACTATGTAACTAGCCTTGCTTATTGGCTTCCAAAGCTTAACTTTCACTCCTACTTACAATATGTAGAGTATTTAACAAAAAACTACGACTTTCAACCAGCCCTAGGAGGAATCTATTGTACAAAAAATAGCAAAAACATACCAAAAATTTCTTAATCCACGCCAAAAACTACCTAGTACTCCTATCGATTAGGTTCGTTTAAACCCATTTATGACAGGGTTGGCGCACATGTTCATGCTGACGAGGTAGCTTAAACCAACACATTTTGTTTGACCGTTGGCACGAGGGACCCACATTTCCCCCTCAAATCATTATTTTTCCGGAACATTACTTCAAACAGTACTGATGCGTGTTCATCGGTGGCGCCGGTGATGAGCGAGTTGGCCGCCGCTCTGCCGGACAGGCCAGACGCCGCGCTGGCCTCCGCACGGGTTGGCAGGCTGGCCCGAGCATGACTCACGAGCGAGCAAGCCGCCGCGCTGGCCTTCGCTCGAGCCAGATGGCTGGCCTTAGCGCGTCATGCACGAGCAAGCCGCCACGCTGCCTTGCCAATCTAGCTAGCAAACCTTGTAGACAAGCAGCTGGACGGAGCTATCCTGGCTAGCTAGCGGCCGCGAGCGCCGAACGGAGCTGGCATCCAGGCTGCGGCAACATGGGCTCTGCACCACCGGCAGTTTTGACCTCGCCTTCTGCCGGCGGCGGTAGCTGCGTCCCATGGCCGAGGATGACTAGGTGGATGGGCCAGAGGTAGGAGGTCACTCGAGGATTTTTGTTGGTAAGAGCACGTACAATGGTTGATAAGGTAGTCTTATCTTAAGTCTACCACGTATGCAAGTGGTAGTAGTTTCTTGGCATTTTAGTGGTTTCTTGCATTATTAGAGCAAGTACAATAGAGCTGAGTCAACGGGCTATAAGAAATAAACTACTACTACATGTTGGCTAAAAGACGGGTTGTAGATGACATGGCACTGGCTTATAGCCAGCAGCTGGCTATACTATTTACCATGCTCTTAGGGGTTTCTTGTAAGGAACAATGTACGTACTACTAGCGACAAAAGGCGATTCTAGGTTGCGTTGTACTCCAATGAGCACTACTAGTGGTCGCGGGAGTGTATACCTTGTTTTGTGGGTTCGATCCCGGTCAAACGCACGGCGACCTTTTAAAAAAAATAGTACTACTACACTTCACTGCGAGCCAATATTTTACATGGGGAGTTTGAGTTTTGAAGTCAAACGGACGTGCGGCCCCACAATCTGGGTGCACCGGACAGCCTAGCCACGTGAACGGGTTTTCCTTCCCAGCATCCCGTGGCTCGCGTGCTCGCCCTAGACGCACCTCGCTTGCAGCTTCCAGCTACTCCCTCCTTTCCGGTTTATAAGGCTCAATTCAAAAATCTCACCAACCAAGGTAGATGATGAGTGGTGGAATATTTTTTGTAGTTTGCAAAAGCACCCAATTAATTCTCTTGTTTTCCTCAAAAAAATATGTTTACGACTGCATTAATTGTAATGCATGCATGCATAAAGTGCATGCATTGGTCAGTTTTCTCTTAATACTTGCATGCAATGATTTAATGCACCTTGAAGTCTGAACATGTGATGGGGAACAACCAAATTGAGCCTTATAAAATGGAAAAACTAAAATTTTGAGATAAGCCCTATAAACCGGAAAGAAGGGAGTAGTAGCATATTTAAACTAGCGCCTCCCAATTAAGCCCGAGGAGCTAGAAAAGCCTGGCGGGGCATTGGGAACTGTGCAATATGGCTCTGTACATAAAGTGCTCTACTACTACTCTATAGCTTGTGGCGTTGCATGCATGGACTGCACTCCGTTATTGGCTCTACTATAAAAGAAATTCCTCTTGCCGTGTTTTTTTGAAACGGAGGCAAAAGCTTTGCTTCATCTCATTCATAAAGAAGGAACTACTAACAAAGTTCGACGAGATCCATTACACCTCCACAAATGGAAGCGAAAAGCCTAGTCTCACTGTATCAAATAACTCAAATGTTCTGCCCCCGCAGTAACAGTCGCTGATAAACAGGCTGCTAGTGTGTGTGCGTGAGAGGAGTGGCTGAGTAGGCCAGCTACGTGAGAGGAGTGGCTGAACAGAGCACCGAGAGTACCCACTAGGCCACTACGCATGTGTACTTCCCCTGCATTGATAGTACAACGATGGTTCTAAAGAACAGTAGTACCCTCCACTTCCAACTGTAGCTCCTTGGCCCTGAGATTCAAGAGTTCAAAACAGGTTCACTATACTAGACTAGACTAGAAGTACAGTACATCGCACTACTAGTTGAGAAAAGTAGTACTAGTACTACTACAGTACGAGTACGTACTCCTCCGTCGCATAATGTAAGACGTTTTTTGACACTAGTTGGCCTGTACAAAAAATGGCAAAAACATACCCAAAACTTCTTAATCCACGCCAAAAACTACTACCTAGTGCCAAAAATTTCTTACTAGTGCTATTATTTACAGTATAATGCAATCCCATAACGTTCCATAATCCCTTTCTTTCAAAAAAATCTCTTCCGGAGAGAAGATTACTATCTCCACGCGAGCTTCTCATAGGCCAGCGCCACCGCATGAAGTCATGTGAGAGAGGGAGACATCCATGCAACATGCAGAGAGAGGAGAACGCGGGCAGACAGCCAATGGGCTACATGGGGCATTTATAGCTGCTAACTCCTCCCATCCATGTGCCAGGGGTATTTCCGTCCAGAAAGAATGCAACGAGCCCCTGCCTTGGTATCCGGGTCTGCTCTTATGCATAGAGTAAAAAGAATCGGAGGGAGTACTAGTAGTAAATAATAGCCTCACCCCTTCGCTGAGGAACGATCTACAGTTGGAAGGGATGAGGCCCTGCGGTTACTACGCTCTTATCTCCTCCTCGCCAGTCCCCCCCTGAAGTGAAGGCAGTTCGTCACTGCTCCCATGGATTCACGAGGCAGTTCTCCTCCTCGTCAGGGCTGGAAGACCTTGGACGACGATCCTGTGGGAGAAATCGCACGCCGCTCCGACGTCCTCACCGTCGCAAGACTCGGTGCTTCCTGCACCAACTTTTTCAAGATGCTGCTTAAATAGGCCATGCTTGTTGGTCTTCCATGCGCCCTCGAGGAGAAGGTTCTTCTATGGGACAATCCTTCGAACAGTCCACCGCTCCCTGGACATGGTTGCACGTTGACTCCGCTAGAGTTGCCGACGTTGAGAGGTAGTCGGATTTTGTTCGATGAGCAGGTCAGTAATGGAGTTTGATCATGTAGTACTTAGTTATTCCATTTCCATCCCGTAATTTCTCCGCTGCCCACCGTCTTATATATAGGTCTGGGTCGGTGCCAACGAAGATTGGCTTGCATACCTCCGGCCGGATACTACCATCATTTTGCACAACATCCACAGCAGTGCGGCCGTTCCGGTAGACCCCTTCTCCACCATTGGGATTGGCCTTCCAGACTAGCTGGGCAAGAATACATATGATGATGCCTACATGAGATTGAAGAAGATAGCAATTGCGGACCCGCTGACAAAGCGACGTGGCTACGACGATTACTATCTCATCGTGGTGTTCGACATAAGGATTTCCATCAATGCAGGAGGTAGTAACGGCAAAGGATAGCTCATGTTGGCGGCGGCAGATTTGTACCCCTACACGTTCGAAGACGACGTGCGCCATCTAGGCCGCATCTTCACGATGACAAGCCGGGGGACTTGTTTCATCTGGTTGACATCCTACGGTACGGGAGATTACAAACGGAATGCACAAACCATCATTTGTATCCCTAACGGTACTCCATTATTTTGCAGGGACCAGTCATCCCCCGATCAAAATAAGATCGCCGATCCTGGATGTGCATTTGCATCCGCGATTCGGTCTAACCTGGAATCTTGTAGCTGACTTTGGCATATTGGGATCAACTATCTTAGCAGTCATTACCCATGGTACCACTGATGTGCAACATGGTTGCATAATCTACCACGATCGGGCCGTCACCATCTACCCAGGTATTCCATTTTTTAAGCCTCTCGCCTTCTCTTTCATTGTTGTACTAGTAGTATACTTTGTAGTACTAGTAGGAGTACTTTTTACCTTGGAGGACGCGTATAGCTAGCTAGGCCCTTGAAGACTTGAACCCACTAGCTGCCACCATTTTTGTTTTTACATGTCTTACTATCTCATCCATGTAGCCAAGAGTGGCTATATATAACAAGCAGGTTATTTTATTTCCTCTATACCAGAGTAGTACTATTTGCTGCACAGTATTACTGACCGCCACATTTGAGCACAACATTATTATGCATGGACCTTGACTATGTACGTCACCATATGTCCAGATCTGGGATGCCGCGTGTACCAGATGAACGGCGCCGAGTTCGACCCCCGTGATGCTACGTGGGTGCCGAGGAACACTCTTGGAGAGTACTCTCTTTTCATCGGGGACAGCTACCCCATTGTGAAGGGGATGCCACCTTCCGTGCACGACACGGAAGGCCTACCGTTCATGAAGCATGGTTGTGTCTTCAGTGCGCACCGCCGGATGAACGACATGTTAGGACACGCTATCCCTGATTTATGCCACTTCAGCTTGGATGAGTCTCCATCGTGTGGAACCGGACTAGAAAGCTGCGACAATGATTCCAGTTGCCCAACGCTATGGATTGTGCCATCCATGAAGAACACCTGGGACTGGAACCTGGAGGAGGACATGTAGCCCATCTATAATGTCTAAGTGGAGTACAGTAATTGTGAACGGTAGCGCTATGAGTATATGTATACTAGTCGTGCACAAATTTATCACATGAGTTGGAGATGAACTTGTGTGGCATACTGGCATTTGTCCTTTAGAATTTATTACTAGTAAATGTGTTATGTGTGTACGGGAAACTTGTGTGGTTGTTGCACTGGCTCCAACACGCTCTTTTAGAAAAAAAGGTGGCACAACTTTGAATATACGTGACGTGGCGGCATCATAAAGTAGCATCATTCGCTATAGTTGTACTACTACACTCCTACTAGGATGACAACTCCTACAAAACCTTGCGCTTGGCTCTTTGCCTCTTCGGGAGGTTCAACAGTTCGTACTCGTGTGAACCTTGCACTTGGCTCTTCGCCTCTTCGGAAGGTCAACAATGATGATACTACAATACAATATGCTTCTAGCAATCTGACACCGATTGAACTGCTGCACATCCACCGTGAGGGCGAGGGAGAGGGATAGGGAGAGGGCCCTGTAGTCAAAACCCTCTCCTCGTCATGCGAACCACCGCGCGCGTGGGTGAGGGAGAGGCGTAGTAAGCAAGCTTCTCCTCGTTCGGCGAGTTGATGGGACACATCAAAGCAATACTAGTAGTAGTAGTAGTAGTAGTCCATACCGCGTCCTTTCCGATTAATATGGCTTAATTTGAAACGAGAAAAATACACTGGCAGTCAATGTATGTAACAGTACGCTCTTTACGGTCACTATATATAGTTTTGCGGCGATTATGCGATCACTAGCTCATCGTAGAGCACCGTATTGCACCCTACTGACAGGCCACATAGTTGATGTGGCACTTTGTTGACTGGTTAAATTGTCACCTGGTTTCTGGGTCCCACCTGTCAGTTGGCAGAGCAAAGAAATCAGTTAAACAAAACTTTACGCAGGTGCGACACGAGTCCAACCCTTGCGTGCGAACCGCCCTGGCTATGTATGTGAGTGCATGCACGTGTCCTCCCTCGGTCTTCCAACAAACAGTGTACAACATGATGTACATCTACACTTCCAATGTGTTTAGCCTTTAATCTAAATCGATATTGATTGACTAATGCACCAACTTGTGCTGTAGGTACAGGCTACATGTCTATCCTTAATTACAGCATGCAACGGCCTTCATTTAATCTTCTTATCTCAATGGTCGCATGCACACATAAGTCTGCTACTTTTGGGCATTAATTATGCCCTATTCAATGTGTAAATCTCTAAATGTATAGTCTTTCACGGACGTAGGGAGTACGTTGAGCACTTGAGCGTGAGCGTGTGTGTTGCGTCGTGTGCTGTGTGCCGCATGGGTGCGTGAGTGTTGCGTGCGTCCATGTTTACGTGTGAGTGTTGCATGTTGCATATATGCATGCAAGCATGGGGCTTACTCCCTCCCATTGACATGTTCATATTTCAAGATTCCTCTATTCCCTCCATATGGTGATACTCCCTCTGTTCCCAAATAGTACGGAGTAAAAGCCTCCCTCTGTTCCCAAATACAAAGTATTTGTCTTTCTACAGATTTCAACAAGTGACTAGGTACGGAGCAAAATGAGTGAAGTGGGCGTAGAGGCATAGGGATACTGTAGAAAGGAAGTCCTTGCGATCCATTTATTCCCCATCTCGGTCAGAGAGGACTATTCAACTAGTCTCTTCTTCCTCCTCTCTTCTTCTTCCTCCTCTCTTCCCCATCGTCGGCCGCACACCATTTACCCCTGCTCACTGCTCGCCCGCCCGCGCCATCTTCCTTGGTAGCTCGCGCGTACCATATCCCCCCGCTCACTGATCGGCCACACGAGGAGAAGCTTCTTCGCTTGCCCGCCTGAATCCACATCCCCGCTGGCTCGCAGGCACCGAAAACCCCAATGGCAGAACCGACTGACACACAGAGCCATGATTGGAATTCCCTCCCCGATGTTCTCTTGGAGTAGATCTGTAGTCGTATGGACCTACTCAGCACTGTCCGTCTGGCCGCATGCTTAGTGTCTTTGTACCGTCTACTCGTCTGCAACGGCCGACTCTTTTCAAGATACCCTGCTTGCTGATGCCCGATCCTCGTAGGTGGCCCAGACACTGACTTGACGATCCTACGAAGGTTGCCGTGGTGCCCCTCGACATGCTACCACTACCCGTCCACCTGTCCTTCATGCGCGGCCACTACTAGGCGGGCATGAAGGCCAACTGGATCGTCCTCATCCACCACACCGGTAGTCTGTGGCGTCTCATGGATATCTACACCCAGCGAGAGATCACCCTTCCATCGTTGGATATCGCCGTCATCGAGCCTCGCGGCCCGCCGGACACTCCTGCCTACTACGCACGAGATGCGCCAAGCTTTTGGCTCGACCTCTGTTTGCAGAAAGTTGTAATCTGCGAAGTGCCCACACCATCAGAAGACTACATGGCTTACAAGCTCATTGCCTTGTTCAACAAGGGATTAGTCTATCTGGAATCCGGTCGCCATAGATGGTTATGGCTCATCATCAATCCCGTTGAGGAAACATTTATGTCTGATGCTATAGTGCACGATGGCATCGTTTACACGGTCGACGCACAGATTGGCTACCTATATTGGTGGAATCTATCGTCGTGTAATTGTTCTATCTCATCTCATCTTTACCTTATGAATACGACTGCCTGTTCATTTGTTACAAATTTAGAATGCATATCATGTCTATAACCACATCATTGCTATATGTTCCTCTCATTTCCTAGATTTTTATGACCACACATGTTATTGCTAGAGTTGATATGAGAACAATTGGCATCTATGGATTGTTAGAATACATATTATGAGCATAACATCATGATTGCTATATGTTACTCTCGTTTACAAGATTTTTATAACAATGCATGTTATTGCTTAGAGTTGATATGAGAACAGTAGTAGTAAGTGCTATGGTAGAATATGAGTAGGCGCTGTCATAGCTAATTTCCTCTCATTGTTACATGATGTTTGAACCATGACATATTGCTAGAATATGAAAGCCATTGGCTTATTTTTTAACTTGGGGTATGATTATGACCACGGCATTGCAATTCTCTGTCTATGATATGTGTCACTGTTATAATAATCTTAATTCCACACATACTCTGAACATGATTGTTTATTTTTGTCCTTTTGGTCTCCAATTTGAATTGTTGCAGCAGACACAAATGCGCTGGCCTTCATGATTCCAGAACCTGGAATCATACCAGCCAATGGGTGGTGGTTTATCGCTCGTTCAGCTGACGGCGGTCATTTGATACTCATTCGCACGTACCAAATTGACAAAATCATTACATCAAACCACATGTAGTACAATGCGTGGGGCATTCGTGACATTGATGGCTATGGTTGCTTCACCTTCGGGAAAGATCCCAGCTCCGTTGGGCCAGGCGTATTCAACTGGAGGTGGGTTTATAGCCTCGGCAACCACTCCTTGTTCCTTGGGCTCAATTATCCGATCATCCAACCAATCATCGATCATATCACCGGCGATGATTACTTTGCTATGCAACTTCCATTCGCGAGGGGGACTGTGTTTACACATCATACCATGGGTTTCATGAATCACCATATCCAGAGATTCGTCGACACAGCTTGTTGCCATATAATCTTCAGTGTGTGAAAGGCATCAAGCTTCCATGCGATGGATGGCTTTTGCAAACCCGACATGCGGCGATGTGGTTCATGCCAACAGCAAATATGCACAACTTGATTCGTGCTGATATCTAGACTGAGCCATGTATTCTACTGCTGTAGCACGACCCTCTTTTGTTGGATATTATGTACTGTTGTTAGTTTGAAGCACTCCTCTGGTTTGAAGGATAGATACCTTCCTGGGATCAAGTGCATCCTAACTCACCTGCGTAGGATGTACTGATAATGATGATGGAGATGCTATGCAGAAGCCATAGATCCATGTTATGTATTTTAACACGGAGCCCCACCTGTGTTGCCGCTAATTTTTCTTCTAGCCCTTGCCGATAGTGCTCGTGGTGTCCACCCAATCACAATACATTTGGACATGGTCAATCCCAAGCTCGCCTACCACATGCCCCATTCACCCTGCTCCTCCATGTTTGAAAAGTCTTTAGAAAGTTTTTAGAGGGATGACTACATCTACCACGTGCCAACATAGAGCGACAGCCAAAAGCTTGTCACATGATGAAGAAATGACGTGAAGAAACCATGCATATTATTCCCTTTCTATAGAAACTCACAGTTCACTGGTCATAGTAAAAGCAAAAAGGGAAATACATGAAACCAACGGCTAGCAAATAAAATATTTACATGGTTTCAATGAGAAATCATCATATGTAGAATCAAAGAAAGTTGAACTATCATATAAAGTAAATGAGTCCGTGTGTTGCAACAGGCATACATAGTTATGGTCCAATACCAATTTTGTTTAACATATATCTTAAAGATGCATATTCTATGGTTCAATACCAATTTTGTGTATCAGATGTTTTTATTAGGACTCTTATTATGTACATCAGGCATCATTGTCTACCTTTTTTACTGTTGAGTTACTCCTTCCTCCACCCCACATCTCCGTCTCTCTGAGTTGTGCTTCATCTACTATATAGCTTTATGAGATAGCTTGAGCCACTACTTTCAAAAGAAAATGTGAGAACCTCTTTGATGGGAACTCATTTACAACAATCCACTGACCCTTTAGAAATGTAAATATTTCCTCCTACCCTGTGTAGAGTATACAATGTTCACACATGAAAAAATGGGTTTCGGCGTAAAAATATCAAATATATAACTGAAACATTCACATAATCACGTTTACCAAATAACCATACAATAGAGAGGGGTTGATCGACTGTCTCTTCAACTAATAATTGACGGAAATCAGATGGCAAAGAAATACATTCCGAAACTATGATTTTAGGCATGGAATTATATTATTGTTCATCAGATAAAAGAACACGCTACATGATAATGAAAAATCACAATAAATTGATTCATATTCAGATGCAAACTTGTGTGTGTGTGTACAACATAGCTTAAGAAAAGTTGGAAGAGCTCAATGTGACTAAACATGCGAGACATGGATTGGCATGGTGACTGAAGGAGCAATCTCCACTGATCTGAATACAACACCAACAAATGTTCCCATGTATTGCCAGTACTGGTGCGATAGCAGAGACCTCAAAGTGCTCTGTTTCTTTCCTTGAAATTACGACTCCCGATAATTTAATTATTTATTTACTGTAGCAAGTGAGCAGATTAGTAAAACAGAGGGAGGACAACTCTATAATCTTATTTATGAAATAACCGGTACAAATTTCCAGACCACAAAATTCAGATACAGGACACTGAGTGGATGAATACCCTAAAGGCTGACCATGGATTATAGTGAACAGTTAGCTCCTTGAAGTGCAGATCCTGCTGAGTTTAGCAACTGACCATGGATTGAGCAAATTTATTACCCTTTTTAATCTACTTTAGCTTACCATTTGTAATGAAGATAGTTCATTGGAATTTAACACTACATGGAAAATAAACTAAGCGAGAGTTTTTTTCTCTAAAGCAGACCTGATGCCTTGAGCTCTGGAATGGTACCGCATAAATGTAGACGCAAATGTCAGGCATAAACTGGTTAGTCTTTCATCAAGGAATACTTGATAAAATCAGGCCATTTGCAAGTTGAAAACATAAATGCAGAGCCGCACAAGTAGAAGCCCCGTCACCGGAATAATCTGCCAACTTATGTTTCACCTGGATCGGATTGGATTCTGTGTAGATCGCATTTTACTGAATAATCCCCACGAAATCAAATGGACCGTGGACCCTTGCCGACTCTTTGGCTGTCAACGCCGGCAGCTTGGAGCAACATGTACACTTGTTCTTAAGTGCAGATCGTACATCAGATACACCTGTTTCTTCATATTGATTTTTCTAAACAGAGGTAAGAGTTTGACCTGAAAATTAGACTGTACCTCAATCCGTCGTATGCATAACATCAAACAAGTTGTTGTCAGATGCTCATGAACAGGGTTCATGGTTTACAAAATATGGATTGTTAGTGAAAACTGAAAGCGCTAAAGAAAGAATCAAGAATGTAGTTTGGCTGTTAAAAATCCATGTAAGTAGATGAGAGGGGTGGGGTGCATTGCTAGCAGCTAGTTTAGAATCATCACTGCTTGTTGCTGCCTCCTACTGGATGCAAGCCACCGCTCATGCGGTCCTGCCTCAAACACATGCGCATGTAGCCAACAATCACATAGATAGGATAACAAATTAAGGGCAGAGAGCATGAGGATGACAAGAGAAGATGCATCATTTAGCGAGTGCCATCTGCAGGTCGCACACACCAGGCTGTCAGTCCAACGCCCCACATCAAGCTTAGTCAGGAGGAGCAGGACGCCCTCCAGCCGGCGGCCATTCAACCATGGGTCACAGCCGGGGTGCTGAGGGTGAGCTTGGCCGGTATCCATCCATCCGGCGGCCAAGCAGGCCTGGGTCGCAGCCGAGGCATCATGGTCAACGAAGCCATAAATAACATGGCTATGGATGAGCGATGGCGGGCGCAGGTGATGTTGGAGAGGAACGTGACCGTGGGAACGCCGGCACAAGCAGCGGTGGTGCAAATCCAGCCGTCCGAACGCAGACGTGGCCGGCAATGCTGCTCCATCCATAGAGGGATTCGTCGGAGATTTGAAGAACCTCGATGCAAAGGGGTGGATCCGGACTGCGGTGGCCAGCGGTGGCGACGCATAGCGGAGGAGCGGCGCAAAGAAGAGGGGCGGCGGACGACGGTTGCCAGCGGTGGCGGCGCGCGGCGGAGGGGCGGGGGCCGGCTGCGGTGGCGCATGGCAGGGGTCGGTGCCATGTTGGAGCATGGAGATGCGCTCGAGGTGGAGATGGGAGCTAGGCTGTCGCCGTGTCGCATGGGTTCTTTTTTTTCTCTCGCGTACCGGTTCGTGTTGACTTGTTAGGAGGACTGCGGGTAGAATTACAAAAAAAAACGTAAGGTCTTCTTTGAAAAACGCCGCGACGGTGAACCTGGAGACTCAATTCATGCTTTATTATTAGGGAGAGATATATCAGTTAGGCTTCAAGTGCGTACTTGTTAGTTAAACCTATGTATAAATTGTGACACTAAACATGACTAGTAAGTAGTACAGTAGCAGTACTAGTATACATCGGTCAAATTATTTATCATGTCCACACATTGAATTGACGTGACAACACGCTGCACGTGAGGTGACACAAGAATCCCGGTGGCGTGTTCGGGTATTCTGGACTTCAGATTTGGAGTACCACCTATCTGTCGAAATCTTTCATCATTCACTTAAAACAGTCGATTGATCATACATTGAGTACCATATAACTGGAATTACCGATGCAAGTTGAAGAAGGATTGGCCCGTGCTGCCGGCTGGCGTCAAGTTCGATCCCACAGATCAGGAGCTGATCGAGCACCTTGAGGCCAAAGTGAGTGCTGACAGCGCGGGATTTCAGTCTCTCATCAATTTGTTCATACCAACCATCGACAGCGAGCACGGCATATGTTACACTCAACCTGAGAAACTTCCAGGTAAGACACCGATCGGCCGTCTACTTGCACAAACATATTCCTTTGTTTATAGCTCTATTTTTCTTTTTCGATGCAGACCTGGTGAAGAAATTACAATTTGACAGTTAATAAAAAGTGAAACAAGTGACTACAACATGCCAAAGATGTTTTGAAAATGCGAACTAGGTACACTAAAACCTGTATTCCACAATATTGCAGGTATCACACTAAGTGGCCTAAGGAAGCATTTCTTCCAGCGCAATTCCAGGGCATCCAAAAGGGGCGCGTGGACACGTCGCAAGATACAGTCGGAGTGCGGCATGCACGCGATGTGGCACAAGACTGGCAATACCTTGCCGGTGATGGTCAACGGCCGGCAGACGGGCAGCAAAAAAGGTTCTGGTGCTGCACACCAACAAGAACTTCGACCAGCAGAGGACCAACTGGGTGATGCACCAGTACCACCTCAGGGACTTGGAGCAAGAGAAGGAGCGGGAGCTGGTCCTCTGCAAGATTTTCTACCAGATGAACACTAGGGCCAGGAGTAAAAAGATTATAAGTTAGTTTGGTATTAGTAGTTGTACTACCTTGTCGTCCGCAAGTTGGTATTGTTGTTAACGATCTTTTGGTATGAACTTTCATTTGCTTCCAACCATCATGCCGAGGGTCGACGTGGATATAAAGCTGAATCATTTGTTTGAAAACAAATTGTCAGGCACCTGATTTTTATTTGATGGGTAGCATAAGCACCCGCCGTTCGAATTCCCAGTTCTCCAATTTTTTCGAAACAAGTCCATGCACTTATTATCACGATAAAAAACAATATCCGTGCTGCATCCCAGCTATCAGTTTGTACTTGCAAAATTCTCTCGTTTATTGAGCACGTATATTGTTTTTTCAGGTCGAGCAAGTTTCAACTGGGTTGTAGATTGCCCAGGGTTGTTTTGTTTTTAATAGGCCCAGCCCATGACGACAACGGGGCACTAAGATCCAGGAGGTATCTACTGGCCTCTGGCCCGCCAGCGTTAGTTATATTTTGTCCTACAACATCCGCATGCAGTTTTTTTACTGAATCAAACACACAGCCCAGTTTTATTTTCCTCTTGAAACGCATGTCATACATCTGTTTTCTAATCTCTACCTGTAGTTTTACTAGTTCATATACACGTATCATTATATTGAAAAAACATAAAATTCGCTTTTCATATTTACATCCTTATTTTTGTTGTTTTTTCCCACCCAACGCTGATTTTTTTACCACTGGTTTTCCCTTAAACCAACTAAATTGTCCCACGTCTTATTTGCTTACAAAACAAAACGATTTTTTTGGCAAATCAATAAGTTCTTAAAAAAATGTTTATCATTTCGGGATTACAACAGTTCGGACTCCATGGAAATATGCAAAATAAGGTTGGAGTTTTTGACCGTGGTCCTGGGCAGAAAATGGGTTGTAATAAATTACTTAAGAATTAGCAAATGGGCTGTAAATTATAAAAATAGCAAATGGGTTTTAAGTTGTCTACCACAGATTTGGAGGCTGACTTGTGGGCCTACTAAGTTCATGCGTACACAAGGTTTCTCAAAAAAGAAACTTAGTCAACAATCGACTCTACCAGCGTTAGACCGTTAGATGTCAATCTAATGACAATCGTGCTTCTTCAGTCTATGATCTTCCTGCCCCAGCCGCCCAAACCAGCGCCATCGGAACCGCCTGCTCCCGCCTCCCGTGGCCGGCAGTGCAGCCGGGAAGGCCTCACGGCCCCATCATACTCGCATCCCTAGCCTGTCTATCCCTCTACTTACCCACACCTCCTGTTATTTTCCGGCGACGGCAGCCGAACCAGTCAACCCTCGTACTCTCCACTGCGTGGGAAGACACGACGGCTCCATGTCATTCCCTTCGTAGGCCTCGCCGTCGTCCATCGCCCTGGTGCTCTCGGTGCAGTGTGGTCAATGATGTCCATCCAATGGTCGTAGTGCTTCTTCAACCTCTGGTCTTCTTGCCCCAGCCGCCCAAAGCAGCGCCGGTCGTGCCGCATGCTCCTACCTCCCGTGGCCGGCTGTGCTGCCGCGGAGGCCTCACCGTCTCCATACTACTCCCACCATTGGCCAGGCCATCCCTCCACTCACCCACTCCCCCTGTTATTCTGCGGCGACGACAGCCTAACACCGCAGCCGAACCAGTGAACCCTTGTACTCCTCTCCGCGTGGGCATTCAGTTCCGCGTCTTCCCCGGCTCCGCGTCGTCCCCTTCCTAGGCCTCGCTGTCGTCCACCGCCGTGGTGCTCTCGGCGCGGCATGGTCAATGTGGTCAACGACCGACTTCCATCGGAAGAGTACTGTACGTGGAGAGGCTGACAGCTGGGTCCACGGCAGCTGCAAGGAAGTGCCTCCTTATTACGCACAAAATAATTATTCCTCCACCTGACAGCAGGGGCCCACCGGACATGTCACTAGTATTTCACGGAAAAAATATTTCCCCCCTGACTGCTAGGACCCACCGGACGGGCCACCGTATTTCGCAAAAAAATGTTTGCCCCTGACTGCTGGGACCCATCGGACGGACCACCGTATTTCGTGAAAAAAATGCCCCCCCCCCCGCTGTCAGCTCGGACCCACCGGAAGTGCCTCCTTATTACGCACAGAAAAATGAATACTCCCCCTGCTAGCTAGGACCCAACCTGGTGGGAGGCTGACTTGTGGGCCTACTAAGTTGACGAGGATGGAGGGCTTTGTCAACTTAGTAAATATGAACGATTCTAGCTCCAGTGACCATACGATGTCCATCCAACGGCCGTAGTGCTTCTTCAACCTTTGGACTTCTTGCTCCAGGCGCCCAAAGCTGCACCGGTCGTGCCGTGTGGTCCTGCCTCTCGTGGCCAGCTGTGATGCCACAGAGGCCTCACCACCCCCTACTACTCCCACTGCTGGCCCATGCTATCCCTCTACTCACCCACACCCCCTGTTATTCTGCGGCGACGGCAACCTCACGCTGCAGCCAAACCGGTGAACCCTCGTACTCCTCTTCGCGTGGGCATCCACTGCCACGTATTCCCCGGCTCCACATCGTCCCCTTCCTAGGTCTCGCCGTCGTCCACCGCCTTGGTGCTCTCGGCGCGGCGTGGTCAATGTGGTCAACGACCGACTTCCATCGGAAGAGTACTTTACGTGGAGAGGCTGACAGCTGGGTCCACGGCCACAACCTAGTTTTTTTGTGATTTGCCAAGTAAGTCGCTTTGTCAGGCCTGTTGGGCTGCAAATCTTTCAACACGAGGAGAGCTTCATTCGGCTGGACAAGAAAATGGCCCATCAGTAATGAGAAATGGGCTGTACATTTTTAAAACACATCAAACCGGCAATTATTTTAAAATATCTTTTTTTTCATTTCAAGATTTTAAATTACATTAATTTTTATGCGTGGATAATTTGTTGGATTTTATATTGATATACATTTATTTTAAAATCAGTTTAAATGTGAGTCGGAATTTCGGGATTAAAAACAGTTCAGACCGCACCGAAATATGCAAAATTTTGTTAATTTTTTAACCGTGGCCACAATATGGGCTGTAATGCTAACAAAAAGAATATGAGCTCCAAAAAAACCTTAAGAATTAGAAAATGCACTATAAATTATTAAAAATAATGGCAGATGGGCTGTATGCTGTTTTCCTCAGATTTGAGGCTTTCCTAAAAAAAGGTTGACGCACAAGCAATGACTGTTGGATGTCCATCGAACGGCCATCGTGCTTCTTCAATCTCTGCTCTTCCTGCTCCAGCCGCTCAAACAAGCGCCGATGGGACTGCCTGCTCCCTCCTCCCCGTGGCCGGCTGTGCTGCCACGCAGGCCTCACCGAGCCCACCGTACTCCCATCGCTGGCCTAGCCATTTCTCTACTCACCCACACCTGCTGTTATTCTTCAGCGACGGCAGACGAACCAGTAAACCCTCGTACAGTCGTACTCCCCTCCGTGTGGGAAACAACTGCCGAGTCTTCCCTGCCTCCGTGTCATTCCCTTCTTAGGCCTCGCCGTCGTCCACCGCCCTGGTGCTCTCGGCGCGGCCTGGTCAACGTGGTCAACGACCGACATGCATCTGAAGTGGACTGTACGTGGAGAGGCCGACAGCTGGGTCCACGGCCGCACACAAGGAAATGCCTCCTTATTACATGCAAAATAATGATTCCTCCACCTGACATCAGGGACCCACCGAAAGGGCCTCTGTATTTCGCGAAAAAAAGTTACCGCCGCTGACAGCTCGGACCCACCAGCTATATCTTCGCACGCAAGGAGGTGCCTCCTTATTACGCTCAAAAAAATGAATACCCCCCTGCTAGCTGGGACCCACCTTGGTGGGAGGCTGACTTGTGGGCCTACTAAGTTGATGGGGACGGAGGGCTTTGTCAACTTAGTCAATATGCACGATTCTAGCTCTAGTGTCCGTACGATGTCCATCCAACGGCCGTAGTGCTTCTTCAACCTCTGGTCTTCTTGCTCCAGCCGCCCAAACCAGCGCCGATCGTGCCTCGTGCTCCTTCCTCCCGTGGCTGGCTGCGATGCGGCGGAGGCCTCACCGCCCCCTACTACTCCCACCGCTGGACATGCCATCCCTCTACTCACCCACACCTCCTGTTATTCTGCGGCGATGGCAGCCTCACACTGCAGCGAACCAGTGAACCCTCGTACTCCTCTAAGCGTGGGCATCCACTGCCGCGTCTTCCCCGGCTCCGCGTCGTCCCCTTCCTAGGCCTCGCGGTCGTCCACCGCCCTGGTGCTCTCGGCGCGGCATGGTCAAGGAACGGCTTCCGTCAGACGTGGACTATACATGGAGAGGCTGACAGCTGGGTCCATGGTGCAGCAAGGAAGTGCCTCCTTATTACGTGCAAAATAATTATTCCTCCACCTGACAGTGGGGACCCACCGGACGGGCCACCGTATTTCGCCCCCTGACTGCTGGGACCCACCAGCTACATCTTCGCACGCAAGGAAGTGCCTGACAGTCGGGACCCACTTGGTCGAAGCATACGTAGCATTGTCATTCTAGTCGCGAACGTGTACGTACATATATACTGGTCGATGTAGAGGCGCGCACGTGTTGTAGTAGAGGCGCGCACGTAGCATGTACACGTACGTACAGCGGCCAGGGTGCAAGAAAGAAAATACGGCCACGTATGTGTACATACGGGCGGGGTCTCGAACGCCTACTCGCGCATACGTACGGCCAGGGCTCGTGTACATGGCTGGGACGGAACGGAGAAACATCATCGTCGTCGTGTTCATAGGGAGGCAATGGAATGCGTCGTGTTCATGGGGAGGCAATGGAATGCTCGTGTTCATGGGGAGGTAACGGAATGCGCCGTGTTCATCAGGAAGGCTTGGACGGAACATGCGATGGAAACGAGGCCTGGCGTACCGCAGAACGGAGGAAACGGCCTTGTGTTCGACCAGCTACATTCGAAACGGGATCCTGTTCATCGGGAGGGGTCTGTCGTACCGCAAAATGGAGGAAACGGACCTCCTACAGTCGAAACGGGGGTCCTGTTGATCGGGAGGGGTGTGGCGTATCGCAAAGCGGACGAAACAGACTTGTGTTGGAGCGCTACGGTCGAAACGGGGGTCCTGTTCATCAGGAGGGGTGTAGCATACTGCAAAACGGGACTCTACGGGATACTGTTCATCTCCACCGTCGACCCCCTCCAGCCTCCACGAGCTACTGTTCATCCACCGTCGACCTCCTCCAGCCTCCACCTACAACTGTTCATCCACGGGCTCCTGTTCATCCAGCCTCCATCGCGCGCTACTCCACCGGCTACTGTTCAACCAGCCCTCTCCACGGGCTCCTATTCAACCACCCCTCCACGGGCTACGGTTCATCCTGCCCTCCACCATCTACTGTTCATCCTGCCTTCCACGGGGTGGTCCTGTTCATCCAGCCCTCCACGGGGTCCTATTCATCCAGCCCCAATCGGCTCGATCGATCGGGGTCCTGTTCATCCAGAGGCAACACCACGGGGTCCTGTTCATCCAACCCCCCCCCCCCCCGCAACGCTCACTGTTCATCCAGAGGTAGCATCGATCGACATCAGTTAGCAGCAGTAGCAAAGGAATCGCTCAATCGGGTTCAGTTAAAAGCCATCGATCGATCGCTCAGGTTCAGTAACGCATAGCCTGCAGTGCAATCGCTCAGGTTCAGTTAGAGCCCAACGCCTCGCTCGGGTTCAGTTAGAGCCAACGCCTCGCACACACGCGCGTACATGCACGAGAGAAGCGCGCATCGCTCGGCCCTCGACCTCCCACCGTAACTGGGAACTCCCTGAAATTTTCCTCCCCCTCGCTTCTACCACGGTTTTTCCATCATGGACGGCCCAAAGAATGTCATGCAGCTGCGTCTCCAGCCCGCCTAGGACAAAAATCCCATTTTCTGTCATGGTTTTTTGTCATAGAAGTAGGAGCCAACCACATCTATGATGATACCGGGTTTTGTCACAATTATCGTCATAGAAGTGTCATATGTATGACAGAAAAAATTTCGTTCGGCCAAAAATGTCACGGATGTGTCTTTTTTTGTAGTGATTGAGGCATACAATGGAACGGCAGATCCCCCCGTATGGATTGAAGATTTTCTTCTCCACATTCACATGGATCACGGCCATGATCTCAATGCCATGAAATACCTTCCCCTAAAGCTAAAAGGACCAGCATGTCACTGGTTGAATAGCCTCCCAGAGAACTCCATAGGCACCTGGGAGCACTTGGAGGATGCTTTTCGAGACAACTTACAAGGGACTTATGTCCGGCCACAGGACACTGACGACCTTAGTCACATAGTCCAACAACCCGGAGAGTTGGCCCACAAACTCTGGACTCAGTTCTTAATTAAAAAAGAAATCATCGACTATCCGGACGCGGAAGCCTTAGCGGACTTTAAACAGAGCGTCCATGACAAATCGCTCGGCCGACACCTCGGTAAGGAAAAGCCAAAAACTTTAGCAGCTCTTACTGCACTTATGACCCACTTTTGCGCGGGTGAAGATAGCAGGTTGGCTCGTAGAAGGAACAACACCAGTGGCCCCAGCACCTTTGAAGCCAGGGATGGAAATGGAAGGCCATGACGTAAAAAAAACAACCATCGGAGCAACAACGAAGAAATTGAGGATACGGCGGGAAACACCGGATTCAACGGCTCCAAACCCAGTAGGCGGAAGAATCCATTCAAAGGAAATAGAGATGGTCCATCTAACTTGGACAAAATACTAGAAAGGCCTTGCCAAATTCATGGCACCCCTGACAAGCCTGCCAACACCAACATAAACTGCTTGGTTTTTAAATAGGCCGGTAAATTAAATACCGAACACAAGGGGAAAGGGCCTCAAAGCAAGCACGATGTTGAGCCCCACCCTTCGAATACAGCGGGATAGAAGAAGTTTCCCCCTGAGGTTAAAACAATGAACATGATATATGTCATGCATATCCCAAAGAGGGAGCGCAAGCACGCACTAAGGCATGCCTATGCCGTGGAGCCTATCGCCCCAAATTTAACCCATGGTCGGCTTGTCCGATCACCTTCGGTCGCAGGGACCACCCAACTTGTATCCGTCTTGGAGGTTCGACGACCTTCATACTCGATACGATCATCGATGGATACCATCTCACTAGAGTCCTTATGGACAACGGCAGCAGTCTGATCATGATCTATCAAGACACTGTCCGTAAGATGGGTATTGACCCGAAAAGAATCAAGCCTAGCAATACTACCTTCAAAGGAGTTATACTCGGCGTGGAGGCCTGCTGTATGGGCTCCCTAACATTGGAAGTTTTCTTCGGTTCTTCGGACAACTTCCGAAGCGAAGACTTGATCTTCGACATCGTCCCTTTCCGCAACAGTTATCACGCATTGCTTGGACGAACTGCTTTCGTCCGCTTTAATGCAGTCCCACATTATGCTTACTTAAAGCTCAAAATGTCTGGACCGTGCGGCATTATCACAATTAACGGAAATATGGAGCGCTCCCTCCATACCGAGAGCACACCGCGGCCCTAGCAGCCAAGGTATAGATGGGCCTAATCAAGTCGAACAAACTCGTTGGTCATCAAGACCCCTGACACGGCCAAGCGAGTCCGGCCTATGCTACAGAGCGACAGCTCGGCGGATCCAACACCTAAATAGCAGTTCAACCTCCGCCGATCGCCCTATAAGGTTGCGGCATTCGTACCGCTTGTACATAATTACGCACTCAAAATACCTTGGGCAGCGCCGGAGGCATACTGCGAAAAGGATCTAATAGTGCGGCTTGACCCTCATACCTTAAACTTTCTTTCTCCTTTTTCTTTTTTACTATAGGATCATTGAAACCTACACACCCTATGGTTGTATAGGGGCTCCTTTCTAGATTCCCCTTTATTATAGACAACCATCGACTTTTCCTCTCAAAGGATTTCTCACCAAGGAGAAACGACGCAGACGTGCGGCAGGGCACCACTGGGATCTTCAAGACCACTATTTCTTAGGCCTTGTGTAAAACTTTCCATTAAGTAAAATTTCGGCATATAACATAGCCTTCATATTTTTTTTGGCATTATCTATAATTTGACGTCTAGGCGTATTAACCAGGATATCAAGGAAACAGTTGTCACCACTTTTGTTTGGTACTGATTTATTTTTTCAGCTGTCTCCCCTCCTTACTTCAGATTGCCACACGTGCTCCAAACCGGCCTTAACACCGGGGGCTGTATTCGGCTCCGCATGTTTCGAAGTCCGAACACCTATAGGGTACTTTTTGGAATATTGCACTATATGCATCAGCTCAGAATCATGTATTTGGTCTATAGTTGGGTTACCCGGCTCCTGTGCATACCAGCTTACGTTCCGCTCGTTCGACTAAGGTAGTAAAGGGAGAACTGTTGCGATTGTATTTCTGGTTCGTCCAGTCAAATACCTCAGTAGAGAGCTGAAAACTGACTATCATGATACAGCGAGAGCCAGTCCGTGATACGGTGACTTACTACAAATCATTAGAGATTTAATCCGTGTTATACAAGGGGTTGGTCCTCATCCTGCCGTGCGGGCAAGGCCCCTTAGTTCGGATTGCCGCATACGCACAAGCGGCTAGTACTTAGCCCCACCGTCAAAACTCCTATGGCTAAGTGAAAGTAGTAAAGCCGCATAGTCTGATTGCCTGGTTCGCCTCGCGGACACCTCCTTCATGGACCAAGACATTGGATCAAGTGTGACCACGCGCTACGCCGAACACCCCCGTAGCATCTACATGGGGGCTGAAGCCGATGACTAGCTACTTTTAGAATTAAACAGCCACATAGGAGGAAACTTGCTTAATATAAAATGGGGCACATATATTACAAGAGTAGGTTCATAACATAGTTTTTAACAACCCACACACATCTAATCAAATATGACGTCCTTTGGGCATTGGCCCTCTACTATTCGGGCACCATCTAGGACATCATCAAAGTATCTCTCCAGCTTCTGATGGTCCTTGCCTTCGGGCAGGCATGCAGTCGCCACCTTGGTGGCCTTCATATTTGCCCATTGCATCTTGGCGCGGGCAAAGGCCATCCGGGCACCTTCTATGTAGGCCCAGCGCTTCATGACATCAATCCGAGGTAGCGCATCGACGAGCCACCTCACCAAACCGAAGTAGCTATTGGAGATGGGTTCGGCTGGCCAAAGACGGACTATTAAATCCTTCATGACCAAAATGGCCACCCTATGCAGCTCGATCAACTGCTTCAGCTGGTCGTTCAGGGGCGTCGGGTGCTCCGGCGCAAGATACTGTAACCAGAACAACTTCTCGGTCGAGTTCCCCTCCTAGGCTCGGAAGTACTGTGCGGCATCAGTGGCATTCCTCGGAAGATCCACAAACGCATCTGGAGAACTGCACACTCATGTGAGCAAAGCATACCTCTTACCTCCAAAAATACTCGGTAAAAGAAAGGCCTTACTAGCCGCTATCTCCTTCGCTTGATGGATCTCCTCGCGAGCGCTTCGGGACTCAACCCGTACCGCCTGGGAATCATTGAGAGCCTTGGTGAGTTCGGCCGATTGGGCCGACGCCCTCTCCTCCAAATCATTGCACTTGTCGATGGCATCTTTCAGCTCCTGCTCAACTTCGGCTACCCAAGGTTCATGTTGGCGGCGGGCGGCCTGTTTGGTATTTAGTTCGGCAGCCGCTTTGTCAACGGCTACCTTATTCGCCTCCGCCTCCTTTTTGGCCTGGGCAAGGGCGCCTCTGAGGGTCTTTACCTCGACTGCGCCAACTATGCTCATAATCACATCATTACATGAGTTAATCTGTGAATATAGCTATCGCTTATGATATAAAACTAAACTTTTAACACTATACGCATACCTTGCGTCTCATTGAACTGCTTATTAATGCAGTCGATTTCTTCATCGGCCATCTTAAGCTTCCGATTGAGTTCGGAAACCTCTACAGCCTGGGCGGTTGCCGCCAACAGGGAAGCCTGTTATAATAACAGATAAGTATGCTAGCTTTCCCGAATCTTATGTGGATCCTCTATCCGGTCTCTTTTACACTGGACAGAGCCTCAGGGGCTACTATCTGTATACAGGTATATACCTCCACATATGGAAAAGCATTTAGAGCATTACGTCACATACCTCGAAGATTGTCAATAGGATGGTAAAGGCTTTGTTCAGTCCGCCTTTTGCAAACTGAACCTTCTCCACCACCACACCCATCAGGGTGCGGTGCTCCTCCACGATGGAAGCACATTGCAGTGCTTCCTCTAGAGCGTTCGATGCCTCTGGATTAGTGGAGGGCGCTGCTAGAGCTGATGCTCCCCCCATCCTTCATAGGGGGCTATGATACGTCTCCAACGTATCTATATTTTTGAATGCTCCATGCTATATTATCTACTGTTTTGGACATTATTGGGCTTTATTATCCACTTTTATATTATTTTTGGGACTAACCTATTAACCGGAGGCCCAACCCACAATTGTTGTTTTTTCCTGTTTTAGGGTTTCGAAGAAAAGGAATATCAAACGGAGTCGAAACGGAATGAAACCTTCGGGAACGTGATTTTCTCACCGAATACAACTCAGGAGACTTGGATCCTACGTCAAGCCAACTAACAGGAGGCCACGAGGTAGGGGGGCGCGCCTGCCCCCCCAAGGCGCACCCTCCACCCTCGTGGGCCCCCTGTTGCTCCACCGATGTACTTCTTCCTCCTATATATACTCACGTACCTACAAACGATCATATACGGAGCCAAAACCCTAACTCCACCGCCATAACTTTCCGTATCCACGAGATCCCATCTTGGGGCCTGTTCCGGAGCTCCGCCGGAGGGGGCATCGATCACCGAGGGCTTCTACATCAACATCATAGCCTCTCTGGTGAAGTGTGAGTAGTTTACTTCAGACCTACGGGTCCATAGTTTATAGCTAGATGGCTTATTCTCTATTTTTGTATCTCAATACAATGTTCTCCCCTCTCTTGTGGAGATCTATTCGATGTAATCTTCTTTTTGCGGTGTGTTTGTTGAGATCGATGAATTGTGGGTTTATGATCGAGTCTATCTATGAATGATATTTGAATCTTCTCTGAATTCTTTTATGTATGATTGGTTATCTTTGCAAGTCTCTTCGAATTATCAGTTTGGTTTGGCCTACTAGATTGATCTTTCTTGCAATGGGACAAGTGCTTAGCTTTGGGTTCACTCTTGCGGTGTCCTTTCCCGGTGACAGTAAGGGCAGCAAGGCACGTATTGTATTGTTGCCATCGAGATAACAAGATGGGGTTTTCTTCATATTGCATGAGTCTATCCCTCTACATCATGTCATCTTGCTTAAGGTGTTACTCTGTTTTTAACTTAATACTCTAGATGCATGCTGGATAGCGGTCGGTGGGTGGAATAATAGTAGTAGATGCAGGCAGGAGTCGGTCTAATTGTCTCGGACGTGATGCCTATATACATGATCATACCTAGATATTCTCATAACTATGCTCAATTCTGTCAATTGCTCAACAGTAATTTGTTCACCCACCGTAGAATACTTATGCTCTCGAGAGAAGCCACTAGTGAAACCTATGGCCCCCGGGTCTACCTTTATCATGTTAATCTCCTACTACTTAGTTATTTACTTTGCCTTTATTTTACTTTGCATCTTCATCATAAAAATACCAAAAATATTATCTTTATCATATCTATCAGATCTCACTCTCGTAAGTGCCCTATAGGGATTGACAACCCCTATTTGCGTTGGTTGCGAGGATTTATTTGTTTTGTGCAGGTATGAGGGACTCGCGCGTAGCCTCCTACTGGATTGATATACCTTGGTTCTCAAAAACTGAGGGAAATACTTACGCTACTTTGCTACATACTCCCTTCCTCTTCGGGGAAAACCAACGCAATTCTAAAAGAGGTAGCAAGAAGGATTTCTGGCACCGTTGCCGAGGAGGTCTATGCAAAAGTGAACATACCAAGTACCCATCACATACCCTTATCTCCCGCATTACATTATTTGCCATTTGCCTCTCGTTTTCCTCTCCCCCCAATTCACCCTTGCCGTTTTATTCTCCCTCTCTCTCTATCCTCCCTCTCTTTCTCTATTTGCCCCTTTTTGTCCGCTTGCTTTTTGTTTGCTTGTGTGTTAGTCGCTTGCTTGTCGTTATGGCTAGTTCTTTACCCTCTGCCTCTATGTCTGAAATTGGGGATACTATTGTCGATAATAATTTTGACGCTCCTACTAAAGAACCCACTATCTCACATATAAAAAGATTCCGTGTTGGTAGTGGTAATATTATTGGAAAAGGAGTTATTCAAGATTTCTTTACTTGTGCCGGTGCTTTACCTTCTATGGGTAGTTCTATTCTTCATAGAACTAGTAGTATTGCGGACGCTATTGCCATGCTTGTAGTTGAACTTGAGAGCAATTCATGCACATGCATCCTTCTACACAAAAGGATTTTCCTAGAATTTTCTAATATTGAGCATTCTTCTGTTAAGCGTATCATTACTATCTTTTTGGCTCATGATTTTCGATTCATAATAAAAGAGTCCAAAGAAATCTTTGCGCATTATAGGGTGGACGCTTGCCGTCCTCCCATAGAGACTATCCTCTTTGATCAAGAAGAAATAATGCGTTTTCAATATTTAGACTATGTTGCTTTCAATGAAAATCTTAGAAAAAGGGTTCCTACCAATGTTTTAGTTGATAGAATTTCTGTACTTAATGATGATTTGGCTATTCGAGATAATGAATTGGGATATTCTCTTGAATATAGGCTCACAAAGTTCTGTCAAAAGAATGCTTATAATGATGAATTGGTTGTGCAATATGAAGGACCAAAGGAGGAACCTATACCTCCCAAGGTTGATCTTGGAGACTTTTGGCCGAATTTTTTTACCCTTTTGATTACTTTTGCTTGCCTCAAAGAAAACTTTTTGCTGAACGTAGAGAATATGAAATGAGTTTTAACAATCTACCTTATTATTATGGCAATACCTAGATCTATTCTTGCTTGTTATGCCTAGCTAGGGGCGTTAAACAATAGCGCTTATTGGGAGGCAACCCGATTTTATTTTTATTCCTTGCTTTTTGCTCCTGATTAGTAATAAATAAATTATTTATCCTATGTTTTGGTTGTGTTTTTTGTGTTTAATTAGTGTTTGTGCCAAGTAGAACCGTTGGGAAGACTTGGGGAAAGTCTTGTTGAACTTGCTGTAAAAAAACAGAAACTTTAGCGCTCACGAGAACTGCTGTCATTTTTATTTGGAAAGTGATATTTAGTTAATTCTTTTTGCAGATGATGAATAGATAAATTCCTCACGTCCATCAATTTATTTTAGAATTTTTGGGGTTCCAGATCTTGTGCTAGCTACATATTACTACAGACTGTTCTGGTTTTGACAGATTCTGTTTTGTGTGTGTTGTTTGCTTATTTTGATGAATCTATGGCTAGTAAATTAGTTTACAAACCATAGAGAAGTTGGAATACAGTAGTTATAACACCCATATAAATAAATAATGAGTTCATTATAGTACCTTGAAGTGGTCTTTTGTTTTCTTTCGCTAACGGAGCTTACGAGATTTTCTACTTTAAGTTTTGTGTTGTGAAGTTTTCAAGTTTTGGGTAAAGATTTGATGGATTATGGAACAAGTAGTGGCAAGATCCTAAGCTTGGATATGCCCATGGCACCCCCAAGGTAATATAAGGACACCTAAAAGCCAAAGCTTGGGGATGCCCCGGAAGGCATCCCCTCTTTCGTCTACTTCTATTGGTAACTTTACTTGGAGGTATATTTTTATTTACCACCTGATATGTGTTTTACTTTGAGTGTCTTGTATGATTTGAGTCTTTGCTTATTAGTTTACCACAATCATTCTTGCTGTACACATCTTTTGAAAGGGCCATACATGATTTGGAATTTGTTAGAATACTCTATGTGCTTCGCTTATATCTTTTGAGTTATATAATTTTGCTCTAGTGCTTCACTTATATCTTTTAGAGCACGGTGGTGGATTTGTTTTATACAAACTAGTGATCTCTCATGCTTCACTTAGATTATTTTGAGAGTCTTAATAGCATGGTAATTTGCTTAAAATCCTAATATTCTTGGTATGCAAGATTAATAATAAAACTTTCTTATGAGTGTGTTGAATACTATGATAAGTTTGATACTTGATAATTGTTTTGAGATATGGAGATGGTGATATTAAAGTCATGCTAGTTGAGTAGTTGTGAATTTGAGAAATACTTGTGTTGAAGTTTGTGATTCCCGTATCATGCACGTATGGTGAACCGTTATGTGATGAAGTCGGAGCATGATTTATTTATTGATTGTCTTCCTTATGAGTGGCGGTCGGGGACGAGCGATGGTCTTTTCCTAACAATCTATCCCCCTAGGAGCATGCGCATAATACTTTGGTTTGATAACTTGTATATTTTTGCAATAAGTATATGAGTTCTTTATGACTAATGTTGAGTCCATGGATTATACGCACTCTCACCCTTCCACCCTTGCTAGCCTCTCTAATACTGCGCACCTTTCGCCGGTATCATACACCCACCATATACCTTCCTCAAAACAGCCACCATACCTACCTATTATGGCATTTCCATAGCCATTCCGAGATATATTGCCATGCAACTTTCCACCATTTCGTTCATGACACACTCCATCATTGTCATATTGCTTAGCATGATCATGTAGTTGACATAGTATTTGTGGCAAAGCCACCGTTCATAATTCTTTCATACTTGTCACTCATGAATCATTGCATATCCCGGTACACCGTCGAAGGCATTCATATAGAGTCATATCTTGTTCTATGTATCGAGTTGTAATTGTTGAGTTGTAAGAAAAATAAAAGTGTGATGATCATCATTATTAGAGCATTGTCCCAGTGAGGAAAGGATGATGGAGACTAAGATTCCCCCACAAGTCGGGATGGGACTCCGGACAAAAAATAAAAAAGAGAGAGACAAGAGGCCATAAAGAAAAGAGAAAAGGTCCAAAGAAAAAAATGAGAGAAAAAGAGAGAAGGGACAATGTTACTATCCTTTTACCACACTTGTGCTTCAAAGTAGCACCATGATCTTCACAGTAGAGAGTCTCTCATGTTATCACTTTCATATACTAGTGGGAATTTTTCATTATAGAACTTGGCTTGCATATTCCAATGATGGGCTTCCTCAAAAGTGCCCTAGGTCTTCATGAGCAAGCAAGTTGGATGCACACCCACTTAGTTTCTTTTTGAGCTTTCATATACTTATAGCTCTAGTACATCAGTTGCATGGCAATCCCTACTCACTCACATTGATATCTATTAATGGGCATCTCCATAGCCCGTTGATACACCTAGTTGATGTGAGACTATCTTCCCCTTTTTATTTTCTCCACAACCACCACTCTATTCCACCCATAGTGCTATATCCATGGCTCACGCTCATGTATTGCGTGAAGATTGAAAAAGTTTTGAGAATGTCAAAAGTATGAAACAATTGCTTGGCTTATCATCTGGGTTGTGCATGATTTAAATATTTTGTGTGGTGAAGATAGAGCATAGCCAGACTACATGATTTTGTAGGGATGACTTTCTTTAGCCATGTTATTTTGAGAAGACATAATTGCTTTGTTAGTATGCTTGAAGTATTTTATTTTATATGTCAATATAAACTTTTGTCTTGAATCTTTCGGATCTGAATATTCATACCACAATTAAGAAGAATTACATTAATATTATTCCAAGTAGCACTTCGCATCAAAAATTCTGTTTTTATCATTTACCTACTCGAGGACGAGCAGGAATTAAGCTTGGGGATGCTTGATATGTCTCCAACGTATCTATAAATTTTTGTTGCTCCATGCTATATTATCTACTGTTTTGGACATTATTGGGCTTTATTATCCATTTTTATATTATTTTTGGGACTAACCTATTAACCAGAGGCCCAGCCCAGAATTGTTGTTTTTTTTGCCTATTTTAGGGTTTCAAAGAAAAGGAATATCAAACGGAGTACAAACAGAATGAAACCTTCGGGAACGTGATTTTCTCACCGAATACAACTCAGGAGACTTAGACCCTACGTCAAGCCAACTAACAGGAGGCCACGAGGTAGGGGGGCACGCCTGCCCCCCCCCCCCCCCGCCAGGCACGCCCTCCACCCTCGTGGGCCCCCTGTTGCTCCACCGACGTACTTCTTCCTCCTATATATACCCACGTACCCCCAAACGATCATATACGGAGCCAAAACCCTAATTCCACCGCCGTAACTTTCTATATCCACGAGATCCCATCTTGGGGCCTGTTCCGGAGCTCCGCCGGAGGGGGCATCAATCACGGAGGGATTCTACATCAACACCATAGCCTCTCCGATGAAGTGTGACTAGTTTACTTCAGACCTACGGGTCCATAGTTAGTAGCTTGATGGCTTCTTCCCTCTTTTTGGATCTCAATACAATGTTCTCCCCCTCTCTTGTGGAGATCTATTCGATGTAATCTTCTTTTTGCGGTGTGTTTGTTGAGACCGATGAATTGTGGGTTTATGATCAAGTCTATCTATGAATAATATTTGAATCTTCTCTGAATTCTTTTATGTATGATTGGTTATCTTTGCAAGTCTCTTTGAATTATTAGTTTGGTCTGGCCTACTAGATTGATCTTTCTTGCAATGGGAGAAGTGCTTAGCTTTGGGTTCAATCTTGCGGTGTCCTTTCCCGGTGATAGTAAGGGCAGCAAGCCACGTATTGTATTGTTGCCATCGAGGATAACAAGATGGGGTTTTCTTCATATTGCATGAGTCTATCCCTCTACATCATGTCATCTTGCTTAAGGTGTTACTCTGTTTTTAACTTAATACTCTAGATGCATGCTTGATAGTGGTCGATGAGTGGAGTAATAGTAGTAGATGCAGGCAGTAGTCGGTCTACTTGTCTCGGACGTGATGCCTATATACATGATCATAGCTAGATATTCTCATAACTATGCTCAATTCTGTGAATTGCTCAACAGTAATTTGTTCACCCACCGTAGAATACTTATGCTCTCGAGAGAAGCCACTAGTGAAACCTATGGCCCCCGGGTCTCTCTTTATCATATTAATCTCCTACTACTTCGTTATTTACTTTTCTATTTACTTTGCCTTTATTTTACTTTGCATCTTTATCATAAAAATACCAAAAATATTATCTTTATCATATCTATCAGATCTCACTCTCTTAAGTGGCCCTATAGGGATTGACAACCCCTATTTGTGTTGGTTGCGAGGATTTATTTGTTTTGTGCAAGTACGAGGGACTCGCGCGTAGCCTCCTATTGGATTGATACCTTGGTTCTCAAAACTGAGGGAAATACTTATGCTACTTTGCTGCATCATCCCTTCCCCTTTGGGGAGAACCAACGCAGTGCTAAAAGAGGTAGCAGGCTGCTCACCTAATCTCGGAGTCATATGGGTCTCTGAATATGGTCCGGCTAGGGCCCTGACTGATGGGGGTCCCCACCGTCGGTTGTCATAAGGGTCACCTCCCCTATGTGTTCGGCAACCGAGGTGTTAACCTCGAGCTTCTTCTCAACAGCCTCGTCCTCCCCTCCGCGGCCAGGAGAGGTCCTTCATGATAACACCTCGGTGTCATCCATGGTGATAGGCGAGGGGCCTCGTGGCGGCGCCTCGCTCTCTACCATCTCGGGCAGCAGAGAATTCCCCTCCAATAACAGAGTGTTCATGAGTTCGTGTGGAGGGCTGGAAGGCACATAGCAAAATATGGCTGATATAATGGAAAGGGGGAAACTGGGGAAACTGAAGAAAGACAGTAAGTGTTTGAAATACTTGCAATTCAGCCAGGGGCTTCTCCCTGGGAGGCCTTTTGGGGACCAGTTCGGCGTCTGATTCTGAACTGTCCTGGAGGATCACCTTCCCCCTTTTGGGCGTCTCCCCCTTCGGGTCTTTAGAGGCCGCCCTCTTTTTCTTCCTCCCCTTACGAGGGGAATTAATTTCCTCCTCCTCTTCTTGTTGTTCTTCATCATCTCCCTCATAGGATGAGAGGGCTTCGGTCTCTCTGGACACTGTGTCCGAAGGACCCTTGTGGCGGGGGCCGCCCTTGCCCTCCTTGCCGTTATTTTTCTTCTCCTTCTTCTCCGGTGTTTCATACGACATTGGGACAAGCATCTCCGTTAGTTGGTAGGTGGATGGGTACTCCGGCAGCGGCGTCGGACAGTTGATCCATTCTGTCTTCACTGTCCAGCCCTACGTGGAAAGAGGATAGTGTAAATCTTCATCATCATCCGGCGCGTTAGCCAAATAAGTCTTAAAAAAGGCTATGCTTACAGTCGAAGCCGGATTCTCGCTGTCGAGTCTGATGTCAGTCTTCATTGGCCAACTCTTTTGGGCCTTGAAAAGCTGCTTCCATATGTTTTCATGCGTGGTGCCGAATAAGCGCTTCAAGGTTCGAGGCTCTTTCGGATTGAACTTCCACATGGGGGAGGCCCGGAGTTGGAAGGGAAGGACACGACGGAATAGCATCACCTGGATCACGTTTGTGAGACCAGTGTTTTTGCCCAACACATTGGTGATGCACTTTTGCAACATCATCACCTTCGGCTGTGACCTCTAGTCAAGGCCATTGGCGGTCCACGAGGTGAGTCTCGTAGGGGGTCTGGATCTGAAATCAGGTGCGGCCACCCACTTGTCGTCGCAGGGTTCTGTGATGTAGAACCACTCCTGCTGCCACACCTTGAGTGTCTCCACGAAAACCCCCTTGGGCTAGACGACATTGGGGATCTTGCTTACCATGGCCTCGCCGCAGTCCGCGTGCTAACCGTCGACCACCTTCGGCTTCAGATTGAAAACCTTGAGCCAAAGGCCGAAGTGTGGGGGGATGCGGAGAAGAGCCTTGCACACGACAATAAACGCCGATATGTGGAGGATGGAGTATGGGGCTAGATCATGGAAATCTAACCCATACTAGAACATGAGACCTTGGACAAAGGTATGGAGGGGAAACCCTAGCTCTCGGAGGAAGTGGGGGATGAATACAATCCTCTCGCCGGGTTCCGGAGTGGGGATGACCTGATCTTTGGCTGGGAGCCTGTGCGCGATATCCGCGGACAGGTAGCCCGCACTTCGGAGCTCCTTGATGTCCTTATTGATGACAGAGGAGTCCTCCCACTTGCCTTTAGAACCGGATCCAGACATGGCTGGGGAGGTTGGTGGCGGTGGGAAAGATTGATGTTTTGGGCGCCGGAGCTCAGAGCTGGGAAGGCAGGAGCTAGGAGAAGGCATGGGGAAGAAAGAAGGGATTTTTACCCTCTTATAGGCAGTGAAATATCAAACGCCCCCACTCAAGCCTTAAAACTCGCATGTTCCCAAAGAGATCGTGCGAATGGTGTGGTTGGATTACCAAAAACCGTATTGATGAGGATCCCGTAATGGGCGGGCACGATCTCTATTTTGACAAGACGTGCCAGTGGAGGCTACGCCTCGAAACGTGAAGAGGGAGGCGCAAAAATGGTTCGAAATGTTAAGAGCTAGATGTGATGCTTAGCCGCAAAAGTTATCAGTAAAAGACATTGTTTTATTTGGATATCCTGCCTTCGTATCTAAGGGTTGTATCAATTATACAGACCTAGATTCAGTTCCTTTGTGCAGGGAATTATCCTAAAGCGTTCAGGAGAAGGAACCCGCCTTGCAATGGCGAAGGCAATCCGTGTGCCGAACACATCATCATCGAAGATTGGTTTAGGGGCTACTGAGGGAGTCCTGGATAGGGGGTCCTCAGGTGTCCGGACTACTTGATATGGGCCAGACTAATGGGCCATGAAGATAAAAGTAGAAGACTTTCCATCGTGTTCGGGTAGGACTACTATATGCGTGGAAGGCAGGTTTGGTGCCATGATATGTTATTTCCTTCCCCTACCAACCAACTCTATACAACCCTAGATCCCTCCGTTGTGTATATAAATCGGAGGGTTTAGTCCATAGAGGCTATCATAATTCTCATAGGCTAGACAAGTAGGGTTTATCCATTACGATCTCGAGGTAGATCAACTCTTGTAACCCCTATACTCAACAAATACAATCAAGAAGGACAAAGGGTTTTACCTCCATTAAGAGGGCCCGAACCTGGGTAAACATTGTGTCCCACTTGTCCCTTGTTACCCTCGATCCTCAGACGCATAGTTCAGGACCGCCTACCCGAGATCAGTCGGTTTTGACACCGACACGTATCTCCCCTCCACCTATCCTCCGGGGATCGCCGTCGGCCAGGACGTGCTCGTGGGACGGAGGAGGCCATCAAAACATAGTCAGGGTCTTTATTATGTTGTGCTCGCGCTGGCTGTCGTGGCGGGGACTGCACCATGGGGGTGGCTCCTTCCGTGCGGCGAGAAGCACGAGCTATTGTTGTTGCTTGGGGTGGCTGTGGCAGGCCAACTCTCTGCGAGCCCTCAACTTCGGCAAAACCGAGCAGACTTTGGATGGTGGCACGCCAATCATCCATCTGCTCGGCCACTATCGTAAACCTCAAGCTGAGCCCGCGCCATGGCCTTTGTGGTTGTACTTCGCAAGGTTGATGATGAATTAGATCGCGTCGTCGCTCGGCTCCTGACGGTGCCAGCGGCTGCAGCACCGTGCCCCCGCTGTTGTGGAGCGGCCACCTAGATGGCACGGGGGTGCGACAAAGGCACTCGAAGGCTAGCTGTGCCGTTGGGCACATCAACTTGGTCAACCCATCCCAGCAGAGGCCCGCACGTCACGGCCGCTCCCGTGGTGGGTGCATCCTGAGGGCGGCGATTCACCCCGGATCGAGCGCCATTGTTGCGGTTGTGCCCGTCGGCGAGGGGAGAGGGCACGGATAGAGTAACCCCCTCACCCACACCTTGTGGAGCATGGCCATCGAGGCATTGCTGGTGCTTCTCTCCTCCGACGCCTCCTGCTCCTGTGTCGGCTGCGGGGGAAGTGGTGATGGTGCCGCCTGCTCTAACCACGTCCCCAGCAGCGTCCATGTCCTCGCTTGCCTCCACATCCCCCCGCAGCATTAGAGGCTGCGGGGGTAAGAGCCTTCAAGGTGGACGGATGAGCCGAAGCAATGGCTTTCTTCTTTGGCGCCATGGTCAATGGCGCTATCGAAGGCGAAGACGGTCATGAATATGACATGCTGCACACACCTTCAGGTTTGTGCAAACGATCCCCCTACGTGGCCTGCCAAAGATGTCGGGGGAAATCACGGCCACCTATGGGACCAGAGGGCCCCTTGCTGGTTCGGCTGGTGGAGGTCGCGTTGCACACAGAGCAGGCCGGCGTGGCGCAGCGTGCCAGAGATCACACAGGCAATTTTTCCCAAGTTCGGGCCGCCATGACGCGTAAAACCCTACTCTTTCTTTGGTGGATTGATGGTGGAAGAGTGGTGGTGGAGCGTAGTACACTTGCCTGGCGGGGACGACACTGGCTACACATGTACGGGTGTGAGTTGTCTAGCCTTCTAACCCCTTCTACGGTTGCTATGGGCCTCCTTTTATGGATTAAGGGGTTACCACAATGGCAAAGTAGTCAATATGCACTAATAAGATAGCAAACAATGCTATCATACCTAACTCTGCAGGCTGACAGGGTGCATTAAATGCACCGCTTAACGTCGCGTCATTGTGTGCCCGACAAGCCTTGTTGGGCTATCTTGCCACCTCCATGCCTGCTTGCTTGACATGTCGCGGGACGTGTCATCTGTATGCATCTCCTGTAGAAATAGGCCGGCATGTGGCGAATGGCTGCCATTTAGTCACTTTGCGGCTTGACACCGTACTGATTGACGACGTCGGTCGTGGCGGAGTGGTTGGGTGAGGTGGTTCTGCCTTCGCAAGTCCCGGCAGGCCCTGCCAGGACGCCTTGGATGTCTTCTTCCGGGGGTGGCCCCGTCCTTGTCGAGCTCGCCTGCCCGGCAAGGGAGGCTTTTCTCATGGGGGTGTCTTATTTCTCTGCCTTGATTTTGGTCCTCTTGATCTGCATGTTGGTCCTTCTAAGCTCTTGGTTCCTTGTACTCTAACTCGGGTTGGAGCCTTAATCATGTTCCCGTGCCTGTGCACATTCTAGGCAACATGCCCAGGGTTTCTTGCACTGACACCTTAGTTTCCATTAGGACCCCACTGCCACGGGAGGGTAGGACAAAAGGTGCCATGCAAGTTCTTTTCCATAAGCACATATGACTATATTCGGAATACATGCCTACATTATATTGATGAATTGGAGCTAGTTCTGTGTCACCCTATGTTATAACTGTTGCACGATGAATGCCATCCAGCATAATTATCCATCATTGATCCATTGCCTACGAGTTCATCTCATATTCATCTTTCCTCCGTTACTTTTCCGTTGCCACCATTACAATTGCTACAAAACTGCTACTGTTACTTTTGCCACTGTTATCATTACTTCCATACTACTTTGCTACTAAATACTTTGCTGCAGATATTATGTCCTTCAGGTGTGGTTGAATTGACAAGTTAGCTGCTAATACTTGAGAATATTCTTTGGCTCCCCTTGTGTCGAATCAATAAATTTGGGTTGAATATTCTACCCTCGAAAACTATTGTGATCCCTCTCGGTGTCAAAACCGGCGGATGTCGGGTAGGGGGTCCCGAACTGTGCGTCTAAGGCGGATGGTAACAGGAGGCGGGGGACAGGATGTTTACCTAGGTCCAGGCCCTCTCGATGGAGGTAATACCCTACTTCCTGCTTGATTGATATTGATGATATGAGTATTACAAGAGTTGATCTACCACGAGATCGTAGAGGCTAAACCCTAGAAGCTAGCCTATGGTAAGATTGTTGTCCTACGGACTAAACCCTCCGGTTTATATAGACACCGGAGGGGGCTAGGGTTACACAGAGTCGGTTACAAGGAAGAAGAACTACATGTCCGTATTGCCAAGCTTGCCTTCCACGCCAAGGAGAGTCCCATCCGGACACGGGACGAAGTCTTCAATCTTGTATCTTCATAGTCCAACAGTCCGGCCAAAGGATATAGTCCTGTTGTACGGAGACCCCCTAATCCAGGACTCCCTCAGTAGCCCCTAAACCAGGCTTCAATGATGATGAATCTGGCGCGCATATTTGTCTTCGGCATTGCAAGGCGGGTTCTTCCTCCGAATACTCCATAGAAGATTTTGAACACAAGGATAGTGTCCGACTATGTGAAACAAGTTCCACATACCCCCGTAGAGAGAATAATATTTCCACAAATCTAATCTGCTGACACGTTTAGCAACATGACATCATGCCATGGCCCGGTCATTATTCGAACTGTTTTTCTCAACCAGCACTGCACATATCGCGAGGCGGTTTTCTTGACACGTCTTATCGAAGCAGAGATCGTGTCCCCCTTATTACGGGATTCTCATCAATATGGACGTGGGTAACCCAATCGTGCCCGTTGGTATGACTCCTCGATTTTAGGCAAGTCCCAAACTACCAGGAGGAGGACGCTTGATATTCACCCTCTTTATAAAGAGGCCAAGGCCTGTCATTTTTTTCCTCTCGTACTCAATCAAATCCTTCCCCCGCCTCGAGTTCCAACACCCAAGGCTCAGTCAGGCGCTTCGGACCTTCCACCATGTCCGGATCCAACCTTCAAGGTCGGTGGATGCCTTCCACTGTCACAGAGGAAGACATCAAGAAGCTAAGAGAGGCCATGTGTATGAGCGGCAAAATCTCGCACAGGCTGCCTGCTCGAGGGCAGGTCATTCCCACTCCCGAACCCGGCGAGAGCGTTATATTCATCTCTCACTTCCTCCGAGGGCTAGGTCTCGCTCTGGATCCCTTTGTTAGGGGGCTCATGTTCTATTATGGGCTGGATTTCCATGACCTCGCCCCGGATTCCCTCCTTCACGTCTTGTCGTTCATCGTGGTGTGTGAGGCCTTCCTCCGCACTACCCCACACTTCGGCCTGTGGCTCAAGACTTTCAATGTGAAGCCGAAGTTGATCGAAGGGTGACACGCAGAGTGAGAGCTGCCGCAATAAGCAAAAGCGCTAATGTTCCATGGCCAGAGGGTTCCTTCCTAGAGGTGTCCAGTTTATGGCAACGGGAGTGGTTTTATATCACAGCTCCCCGGGGTACCAAGTGGGTAGCCGCCCCTGCCTTTCGCTCGGGCCCCCCACCACAACTGATGTCATGGATCAACAAGGGGCTGGACTGGGGGCTAGTAAATGATGTGCTGATATTGCAGAGTCGCATCCGAGATCTCCTAGAGAGAGATGTCAGCCTGGTCACAGTAATGCAAGTCATGCTAGTTCGTCAAGTCCCGCCTTGCAAACGTCGACCCCTCAGTATGTGGGAGTTCAACCCGGAAGGACCGCGAACTATTCAGTACTTCCTCGGCATGACAATCGAAGAGATATACAAATTGTTCTTTGGACCACAAATAAGGTGTCCGGACACCACCGAGGATGCGGGTCTGAGATGCAAACGTCCAAATACCCAAGTAAGAAATCATGTGGCTGAACGCATTGTTTTTTGGTATTTATCACAACATCATTCTGAAAGGTCGCTCTTTAACCAGCACTGGGTAACAAAGGCGAAGATGATCAGGTGTTCGAACCCCCTTCCGGAAGGCTCAGCAGATCCAGTACTGGCCAGAATGCTCGAGCCGGCGCCTTATCAGGCGCCCTCAGGGCAAGATAAAGGGGGGAATAAAGAGGCTGAAAGCAGGCCTCACTCATTATTCATCCAAACCGGGGGAATTAGCGCCTCCGCGAAGGAGGATAACCAGGGAGAAGAATATGAAATTCCCTGTCCCCAAGGAAGGAAGAGGACCACCTCTGAAGACCCGGAAACAAAGGTTTCCAAACGGGGGAAGAAATCTTCGCCAGAGGGTCCTGCCTCGCAGGGTACTCTTGCCGCACAGTGCCCGCAAGGGGATCAGCCCTCTACCGAGCTGTAAGTAAACAAAAAGTACTTAATAGTAAAAATATCCTACATTACTTCTGAAGACAATAACCAAAGCATGTATCTTGTAGTTCGGATCGTAGCCCTTCTCGATAGAGTTCGTCTTCGGGGGATCTTCTTTCGGAGATGATGGAGAGCGAAACATCTCCCCATGCCACCCCGCCTCATGAGGCGGGCGACCCTAAAGTGTCGTCGCGGAGGGGTTCTCCTGATCTGCCAAGGCCAGAGGGTAATCTTTCGGCCACCCAAAGTCCTCAGTATTCGGCTCCTAAAGAGAGCAACAAAAATAGTCTGGAACCTTCTGGTGTGCGATCGGATGCACTGAAGGATCTTCTAGAGCAAGCGGCCATCTCAGAAGTGCATCGTACGCTAATGGGTACGTTGATTGAGAGGATTTCATCCGCCGAAAGCGGGTTGCATGAAGCTTTTATGTGTCTGCTGAAAGGCCTTGAGGTACGTGAAATAGTGTATGTTTTTGACAGTACCGCAAACGTTAGATGTGCCCTATGCAGATAGTAGCCCCTGAGACTCTGGTTGTCGTCGAGAACGGTGGCAAATAGAGGATCATAGTCCCAGGTAATAATCAGGATGCCTTCATGTGCAGGTGGCTGAAGGTCAGGTGGCTAGTCGGACTGGTGAGTTTGCCGAGCTGAAGCGGCAACTTGATGCGGCAGATGCCGACATCGTGCTTGTCAACAAGCGGCTCGACGAGGCACAGGCTATGTGATTTCTTCGGTGATCAACACATAGTAATAGGAGCATGATGCTAGTATTTTTAATATGTTGTGACTGCAGATGGAGCTGCCGCCGTGGAGACCCTTCGGGCGGAACTTGCCCGAGCCAAGGAACAAGCCAGGAATAATGATGCGGCAGCTCTAAAGGCGGTCGAAGAGCTGAGGGCCGAACAGGCTGCCCATTGCCAAAGCAAGGAAAAAATAGCCAAGATGGACATTGAGTTGAAAGATGCCGCCGACCATTACCAGCTTCTTGAAAAAGAAAGACGGGCAAAGGCAGCGGACCTGGAGAAGGCCATGGTAGCAGCCAAGGAAACCCGCTCTAAAATCAGAGCAGCGAAGGAGGAGCTGCGTCAAGCTAGAGATATCGCGGCTGGGAAGCCCTTTTTGTTGCGGACGAAGTTCGAAGTTCCGAATTATGCCCCTCTTGATCAACTATGGAGTTCTGTAGACGCATACGTGGATTTGGCAGCCAGTGCTGCTGATGCAGCCGAGTACTTCAAGGATCAAAAAGATCGTGAAGTGGAAAGTCTATTCTAGTCACAATTCCATGTTCCAGTGCGTCCACTTCTGTTGAATGAGCGAATGGCCGAGTAGGCCGAGCTCCATAGGTTGTCCGGGCTTGCCATGAGGTCTGTTGTGGATCATCTGTGGCCGAAAGGGCCGAGGACGAATAGTTATTTTAGTTTAGTGCAACAGTTCCTTCGTGTTGTGCCGCACATTGACGCTATGAAGAGGTCGGCATGCAGAGAGGGTGCGCGTATGGCACTTGCCCGTGTCAAGACATACTGGGCAGAGATGGAGGCCACCGCTATTGCAACCCAGAGTTCGGCCGTAGGCCGAGTATCTGCCGAGCACTACTTTGAAGAAGTCCTCGAAGGCGCTCGTTCAATAGAGGCTCAGTGCTCGAAGAATATTATGTTCCCATTGTAAAAACAATGTTTTATTGAATAATAAAGGCTGTGTTTATACTTTTGCCTGAAAGTATTATGATGCCTCATGTGCGGCCGTTTATGTATATATGTATATAACCTGAAAGTTTGCAGTCGTTGGCTTCAGTCCCCACGCATATAATGCGGGGGTGTTCGCAAAAAACGCGTATTCACACTTGATCCAACGTCTTGGTCCATTAAGGAAGTGGTGGCACAGCAAACGAGGCAATCAGACTATATTGCTTTAACACTTTCACTTAGCCATAGGAGTTTGACGGTTGGACTACTATATAGCCCCTGGTACCTCCGCGCTCGTCTGAATATGGTGCGCGTACGTACATGACCGGGAAACGGCCCTTCGTTAATGTGGAGGAATCCCGAAGATTCCGCTAAGTCATCGAGTGGTTGACCAGCCTCGCGCTTTATCATGACAGTCAGTTTTCGGCTTTCTCTACTGAGGTGCTCATCCGGATGAACCAGGGCACAATCGCATTAGTTCTCCCGGTGTCGCCTTAGCCGATAGAGCGGAACGTAAGGTAGCAAAACACGGGAGCCGAGAAAACCCAACATTTGACCAAAGACATGATTCGGAGCTGATGCATATAAGGCCAAACTCGCGACGCCGAACACTCCCTAAGGTATTCGGTCTTTATAACATATTCCAGGCTGAACAATGCCCTTAATAATAAACCCCGAGTGTCCAGGTACGTGCAATATTCTGACGTGGTGAAATGCCAATAACGCCAGCATCCTTCTCGGTTGTATTGAGTATCCGGAGGATGTGAACAACAAGAGACAGTAAAAAAAGGTTTACGCAGGGTCTTAATCTCAAAAGAAACCTTTAAGCAGGTCCCTGCTGCACGTCTACGCCTGTGTCTCTGTTGTGTCGTGTCCTAGACGGGTGTAGCACGATTGTCATATGTAAAAGAGAAGAACTTAGGTGAAAGTTGTCGTGCCAAAAAAAAATTGGTTATTCTCGATAAACCATTAAAATTCAAGATAAGTCAAGTTGAGTCGAACTAGCCCTGAGTACACGCGGGAAGCCCCTGGTACCGTCTATGAGGGTTTAACCATCAAACCAATCTCAGGTATATCTAGTGATGCACCGGACTCGTCTAACCGTGTCCGCGGTCTTGACGACCTCTCATTTATTCTGGTTGGTGAGGTCATCTAGTGCTCAGCTGTTAAAACCGCCGCACGTTCTTCCGCGCGTAGATAACGCTCAATATTTCCACTAACTGTGATGGTGCCACGTGGACTAGGCATCTTAAGCTTAAGAGAATAATAATATGGTACCGCATTAAAACGAGCAAAAGTTGTTCTTCCGAGTAGTGCTTGATAGCCGCTTCGGAATGGAGCAATGTCGAAGTCTAACTTGTCACTTCGGTAGTTGTCGGATGAACAGAATACAACCTCTAGTATTAGAGAGCCCGTGGAGCGGGCCTCTGGGCCTGGTATTACTCCCTTGAAGGTAGTATTACTGTGGCTGATTTTTGTCGGGTCTATCCCCATTTTGCGGACTGTCTCCTGATATATCAGATTTAGACCACTGCCGCCGTCCATAAGGACTCATGTGAGATGGTATCCATTTATTATTGGGTCTAACACCAAGGAATCCAATCCTTCATGCCGGATGCTTATCGGGTGATCCCTGCGATCAAAAGTGATCAGGCAGGCCAACAAGGGGTTGAACTTAGGGGTGACGGGCTCTACGGCACATATGTCTCGTAGTGCATGTTTGTTTCTCCTCTTCGTCACGTGGATCATGTTTACTGTTTTAACCTCTGGTGGGAATTTTTTTTTGTCCTCCAATGCTTTGTTGGTGAGGTTTGTCCTCGTCTTCGCTTGGTGTCTCCCTCCCCTTGTGTTCGTGTTTAGCTTACCGGCCTGCTTGAAGACCCAACATTCTCTGTGGGTGTGATTTGCAGGTTTATCGGGGGTGCCATGAATCTGACATAGTTTGTCTAGAATCTTGTTTAGGCTGAACGGTCCATCTCTGCTGCCTTTGAAAGGCTTTTTCCGCTGACCTGGTCGAGAGCCCCGGAATCCGGAGTTTACCACCGTATTATCTGGGCTATCTTCTTTATCCCTGACTTCGGATGTGCTTGGGTCGCTGGTGCTACTGCGGGCTAACCAGCTATCTTCGCCTGCGCAAAAGCGGGCCATGAGGCTTGTCAGGGTTGCCATTGTTCTCGGGTTTTCTTGGCCGAGGTGTCTGGCGAGCCATTCGTCTCGGGCGCTGTGCTTGAAAGCTGCTAATGCTTCGATGTCCGAGCAGTCGACAATTTGGTTCTTCTTAGTGAGAAACCTCTTCCAAAGCTTTCAGGCCGATTCTCCGGGCTGTTGAATTATATGACTTAAATCGTCTGCATATGGAGGTAGGACATAGGTCCCTTGAAAATTAGCCCGAAAAGCATCCTCGAGCTCCTCCCAACTTCCAATTGAGTTTTCGGGGAGGCTTTTCAGCCAGTGCCGAGCTAGTACTTTAAGCTTGAGGGGCAATTACTTGATGGCATGGAGATCGTCTCCGCGAGCCATATGGATATGGAGGATAAAGTCCTCAATCCAGACCCTAGGGTCTGTGGTCCCGTCGTACGCCTCTATGTTCACTGGTTTAAATCCTTCTGGAAATTCATGGTCCAGCACCTCAGTGAAACATAGGGGGTGTGCGGCACCCATGTATTTGGATGTATCATGGCGTTCGGACGGTTGTAGTATTCGGTTTTGATTTTGTGCCGGAGCGCGCTTCCTAGATCCATAGATGGATCTGGTCATACTGGATTTTTGGCGCAAGTCCTCACGTAGATCATGTGTTGACTTATGTCCGGCCTTGTTAGCCGCTCTATCGTGGCCACAAGGTGGTTGATCCGGCCGGTTGGCCGTTTTATTTTTCGGCTGTGTGGGCTCTATGGCCTCATCATCGAATTCAGGTAATAGCTTGCGCTTTGGATAGCTCTTTGTGTGTTAACTTCCACCATACTTTTCTTCGTTGTCAAGCACTTTGTTCCACCTGCTGTTGAGCGTATTTTGTGCGGCCTTGAACCTTTGCTTCTGCTTCATTAGACTCCTCGCTATGGCAAGAAGCCTTCTGCGGAGGTTCTCTTGTTCCAAGTGCCTTTCCGGGAGGATGTCTGCATCTTCGTCCAGACTGTGTTTCCTCCCCAGAGGGGGGTTGATGAGGTTTATCCTTGGCGTCACCGTGTTTGGACATCGGATCCGTACTATGTTCGCCGTTTGCAGTTTCATCATGCTCTGCCGCTGGGTCAATGTGGTTGTCGTTTCCTCTGGAGTCGACTGGAGAGTTATTTTCTCTTGTGCTATTATCGTTGTTTTTGCCAAGGCGGGATTTTGAGTGGCGCCTATGCCGACGCTGTGCTTGCTTCTCGAGGGAGCTATTCTTCGCTGCATCCTGCTGTTCTTCGTCATTGTTTTCTTTGGGTGTATCCACCATGTATATGTCATGTGGTGAAGTGGCTGTCCAGCACCCTGTGGGCACTGATTCCTGTTCCTCTCCTGCATCGTCGTCCATGCCGTCGATGTCTTCGGAGTCGAAATCGAGCATGTCGGTTAAATCATCGACAGAGGCTACTAAGTGGGTGGTGGGTGGGCAGCGAATTTCTTCGTCGTCCGCATCCCATTCTAGCCGGACATAGTTCGGCCAAGGATCTACTGACAAGGAGAGAGACCTTAATGAATTTAGCACGTCACTGAAAGGTGAGTGCTGAAAGATATCCGTGGAGGTGAACTCCATGATCGGCGCCCAATTAGATTCGATAGGCACGGACGCAGGTGGCTCGGAGTCCATCGCCGGAGGTGAATCCAGTGGTTCGGCAACACGGCTCTTGTGAGGGGTGAAGTCAGTATCCGGCTCCATCGCCACTGAGAGTGCGGCCTCCATGGTGGGGTCTATCCCCCCGTCCTCGGATGGCAAGATTTGCTCTGGATTGAGGGCCGGAGTAGTTGCAGGTGTGATCTCCCGAACACTATGCAACGGCAGAGCTACATCATACTCGCCGTGATTGTGCGGCGCACCTGACATGGCCTCGAATCCGTCGAAGATCAAGTCTCCGCGAATGTCGGCAGTGTAGTTTAAGTTTCCGAACCCGACCTGATGGCCAGGGGTGTAGCTCTCGGTCTGCTCCAGATGGCCAAGCGAGTTGGCCCGTAGTGCGAAGCCGCCAAATACGAAGATCTGTCCGGGGAGGAAAAACTCACCCTGGACCGCATCGTTACCGATGATCGAAGGAGCCATCAAGCCTTATGGTGATGGCATAGTGGAACTCTCAATGAAAGCACCAATGTCGGTGTCAAAACCAGCGGATCTTGGATAGAGAGTCCCGAACTATGCATCTAAGGCGGATGGTAACAGGAGGTGGGGGACACGATGTTTACCCAGGTTCGGGCCCTCTCGATGGAGGTAATACCCTACTTCCTGCTTGATTAATCTTGATGATATGAGTATTACAAGAGTTGATCTACCATGAGATCATGGAGGCTAAACCCTAGAAGCTAGCCTATTGTATGATTGTTGTCCTACGGACTAAACCCTCCGGTTTATATAGACACCGGAGGGGGCTAGGGTTACATAGAGTCAGTTACGAGGAAGAAGATCTACATATCCGTATTGCCAAGCTTGCCTTCCATGCCAAGGAGAGTCCCATCTGGACATGGGATAGAGTCTTCAATCTTGTATCTTCATAGTCCAACAGTCCGGCCAAAGGATATAGTCCGGCTGTCCGGAGACCCCCTAATCCAGGACTCCCTCAATCTCCTATACTTGTGGTTATCAGTGGGCATAGATGGGCTTGGTTGTAGGCCCACCACCAAGTCCTTGCTTTCGGTCATATGATTTGTCGATCCACTATCGAGCAACCATGCCACCTCCACCAGAAGCATACTCCTACAAGAGATTAATGCTTGGATTTAGGTACCCATTTTTGTATGGGTCCTTTGATGTTACCAACATTGGTCTTAGGAACCCAAATAGACCATTCAATATACTCATAAGAAGAACCAAGAAATTTGCCCTAAACATGCCCATCACTAGCATGACATAGAACATAAGAACAGTCAAAGCCACCGGCTTTGCTGCGATGAGTGGTCTTGCCCTTCTTGGCACTACCACCCACACCCTTGTCCTTCTTCTTGTCATGAGCACCCTCCCCCGCCTTGATGAAGATTTGATTGAGAGGGAGAGGTTTCTTGGTCTTGCTTTTCTTCTTCTTCTTCTTCTTCTTCTTCTTTGATTTGGGTACAAACCCAAGCCCTTCCTTTGCCACAACTTCCTTTTGATTGCTCAAAAGATCATTGAGGTTCTTCTCACCTTGTATGCAATTCACAAGGCCTTTCTCTAGTTGCTCTTTCAACTTGCCATTCTCCTCCACAAGGTGCACATGCTCACAACAAGGATTAGTATCATGGGCATTATCAATTAAAATAAAGGAGGGCAAGTGGTTATCTCCTTGGTTAGCTTCACTTGGAGTTGATCATGAGACTATTTAAGATAAGCATGAGCACTCTTCAAAGCCTCATGCACCTTATCAAGTGTGTCAATCTCTTTCTTGAGTCTATCATGGCCAATCCTAAGTGCAACCTTCTTGGATTTGAGCACACGAGCAAGAACAAGAGCATGATCATGATCTTTTCATAATTTAGCAAGATCATCCTTGTGTGACTCCTCAAGAGCCAAATGAAGACCTAGCTCTTCCTCAAGAGCAATGGAAAAATCCGCTATCTCATCGGCATAGTAACAGCTATGCCCGTCCATCTTAGTGATGGTTTCCTCATGAGACTCATTGATATTGTTGGCCTCACCTAGTTATTCCAAGAGAGCAACAACGTGCTTCTTGGTCTCACCTTTGATATTACCGAAGAACTTGTCAAACTCATTATCATCCACCTTTACCTCCTCATGTTCATCCACACAATCCAACAAAGAAGGATTAGTCATGATGGAAGTCTTGATGTTGGAGGTTACCTTGTTGATCCCTTTAGCAATGAGGCACTTGGGGATGAGGTTCTTGTTGAGGCCGTTGAAGAACGACATCTTGGTTGGGGAAGAGGTCGCAATGGCCATGGAGGCCGTCGCCATTCCTTCACCACTTGCATCATCATGATCATCATCGGAGATGTATTCTTCTTGCACCACCAACCCCTTTTCTAACACCTTGTTGGTGAAGTTGTCCTTGTTGGGGAAGGACTTGGCCTTGTCTTTGCGTATAAGCTTGCCACCATTGTCTTCCCTCCTCTCATAGTAGCAATCCACCACAAAGTGACTCACATTTCCACAATTGTATCAAGTTCTCACACATTGCTTTCCCTTAGATCCACTTGAGTTGTTCTTGGAGAAATTGGGCTTGGTGTTTCTCTTGTTGCCCCAAAATTTGCTTCGTGCAAGAGCCATGTGCTCATGGTAAGCATATTTGGTGTCTTCGGGGCAACCCTCCTCTTCTTCCTTTTCTTCTTACTAGGAAACATGCCCGTGCGTTGCACCGGGAGAAAAAGCACTTCAGATGTGTCTAATTCAATATTTATGGTTCAAGAACCTCTTCACACCAGCCCACGTTCTTTATGTCTACGTGGCAATCCACCCATGCCGCCGCATATTCTCCTTCTCCCCATCCCTGATTGTGGTCGTGTTGTGAATGTCCATGCTTTGCTAAGAGGAAACTCCAGTCGCCTATATATATTGTGTACATCGATAAAGTACTACATCCGTTCTGATTTATTGGTCCCCTTTATATTTCGTGCCCCACTTTGACTATAGATTTGACTAACTAAATATAAATAGTAGGTCATAAAACTTATATTGTTGGATTCATATTTAAAAGATTTCAATGATACTATTTTTGTCGTATGTAACTTATTTTTTATAATTAAATCAAAGGTCAAACTTTGCACAAAATACAAGCGTGACTAATAAGTTCAGACGGAGGTAGCAGTATTGAATTCCAAAACAAAACAAAAATAAATTTATGTGGGAAAGGAATATAGGCAACTCACTGAAGGATACAAAGCGAACCACACACACGTACGCGCCAAAACACAAGAACAAACCACAGCTAGAAACCTGCAGAAAGGACCTTCAAACAAAAAATAATACTCACACCCTCATGCATACATATAAACTAGTATGGACGTTCCTGTGTTTGATATTGTAGGACTAAAATTCATATTGTACATTAGATTGTGCACAACAGATTACATACCTCAATATGTGTGTATAAATATTCTGATTTGCTGGCCTATTGAGCTGTACGGAAGCACCTGGTCGTGGCGAGGCTCTGCCAAAGCTAGCAGTAGCAGGACTCGTCTACCGAGTACATCGCTGAAGGTTGGGCGCACGTACTAATCGAGCCTCGCACTACAATCCATCATATAGTGTTAACCAATAGCAAGCAAATGTGCAAGAGTGTAGCGTTAACGCTAGGGAGAGGAGGCTTCTCCGTCTTGTTTATAATATCAAACCATGTGTATCACGAATTAATTAGGGTAGGATCTAGGAGGCTTGATTTGCAGAGAACGAACTTACGGCCAGTTAGATCGACGTAAAGGCAGTGATTGCAATTTGGAGAAAAAAGTGTATGTAGCTTAGAGGAGGAAGGCGAGTCACGTGAGATGGACAAGGAATCAGACTGCTATTGTTAATTGTACTTGTGCAACCCAAAATCCACCGCCGATGAAGCCATCGGTGAGCAGCATAAGCAGCTTGTAGGGATTGCCTTGTGAGGTTCATGCTTGTATGGGCTGACAGCTATAGGGCTATGCCTCGCACTCCTCTCGCAGAGGGTCTCCTCCGCCATATCACCAAGCGGACCGCCGCCTCGGGGGCCTGGAGCAGCTTGTAGAATAGGACTGCGCTGTCGGCGGCTTGAAACTCCCTTGCATGCCGTCATAGTCCGTGCACCACAGCACTGCCCCTACGTGGTCTCGTCAACTGAGGCCTTCTGAGGGCCACCACCTAAGGACCCGACGCCAAGCTACGCGGCGCGACGACGCCTCGTCGACCAGCCGAGCTGCTCCATGTTGTCCGCATATTCAAACACGACGGCAACTGCTGCATCTCCATCATCGAGGTCGTGCATTCCATGCATTACGACCTTAACCATAATGACAACGACTACATCGTCTCTGCTAGGACGGTCTGGCGAAGGAAGACGGAGGTGCGGAGGAGTCGGTTCGTGTTCATGGCGGCGGCGGCGTATATGCATCCATCGTCTCTGCTAGGATGGCCTGGCGAAGGAGGACGGAGGTGAGGAGTCGGTTCGTGTTCATGGCGGCCGCGGCGTATATGCATCCATCGTCTCTCCTAGGACGGCCTGGTGAAGGAAGACGGAGGTGAGGAGTCGGTTCGTGTTCATGGCGGCGTCCGCGTATACACATCCAGGAGAACATGATCGTACTCGTATTTATTTTACCAAACTCGTGTTCTTTTAATATTAATATAAGGTCAGCCCAGTGGGTGCTGTAAGCGTCGAGACTCATGTATTTCCTTTTTATATAAGGTCACAACCCAGCCCGTGTGTTTGTCGTGCAGGCCGAGGCCCAAGTAACGTCGCAGCGAGTCGATTAAAAAACAGACCGCGGATTAATACCACCTCGCATATCTCTTCCTACAAATTGTAAAAGCGTATTATATGAAAAAGAAAGCGTATTGTGACGGTGAACCCATAGAGTCAATCCGTGCTTTATTATTAGGGATAGATTTCGGAATGGCCTTGGCCTCAAGGCAAGGTTAGGCTTCTTTGACCGTTGAGCACGCGCAACGGCATTGTCGATGGTCTTCTTCAATATGTTCATATCAATAAACTCATCCAACACATCACTTGAGGACAAGGTGTGGAAGTTAGGTCTTTGGCAAATCATAGAGGACATAGCTTTGTTGTGGGGAATGATGGCCTTCAGGAACTTGCACTTGATCCAAGTATCATTTGTATCCTTACTCCCGTGATCTTGGAGTGAGACTACAAGAGTAGTCAATCTCCGGTAAAGCTCACGATGATCTTCATCATCATACATCACAAACTCGTCTTCCTCATCAAGGACCACCTCAAAGTTGGTGCGTTGAATGCTCGAGCTTCCCTTGTACAAAGACACGATGTGCTCCCATGCCTCTTTAGCAACCGTGAATGGCCGAATATGTGAGAGCTCTTCAGGAGGCATGGTGGCTTGGAGGATGAACAAGGTGGAGTGGTTGCATTGGTTGTCCACTTCTTCTCTTGGAGTGAAGTTTTGTGGATCATGTGGCTAGAATCCTTGCTCAATAATTCTCCAGAGTTGAGTTGAGATGTTATTCAAATGAGACTTGATATGAAACACCAATAAGGAAATCATTTAACACAAGCTTAGGAGGAGGACCAAGGTGGTTGATATGAGGTGCATGGACCGGTTCTCCATAGACCGGGGGAGGGGCAACCGCAGCATGGATTCCCATCCCACTATTATATTGAGGCGGTAAGTTTATCACAATTAGCCGCCTCCTTGACGGACTTGGCATCCGAATCCGTGCTAGCGGGTTTGACCAACGGATCGAGAGGTAGTTTAAGACCCTCAACTAATTCCTTGAATAAGGATTTGACCTTGGTCATCATAGAGGTCCTAAGTGAAAACATAGAATCATTTAGGTCCTCTCGTGTGACCATGGCCACCGCATCGGCCATGGGAAGACCACCATCACTTGACCCATCGTCAACCATACTCTTCAGGCGGTTAAGCCCTTAAATGAGATGAGGCTCTGATACCAATTGAAAGGATCGATATGGTTGACCAGAAGGGGGGGAAGTGAATAGGCAACTACCCATTTTTAGCTTTTCTTAACTAGTTAGGTTTAGCAACAAATAGGTTGTCTAGAGATGCAACTAGGTGAGCAACATATGATGCTAGCAACAACAACAACACAAGCAAGCAAAGTGTATAACACAAATAAATCTTGCACAAAGTAAAGGTAAGAAGTAACCACAAGTGGAGCCGATGAAGAGGGGGGTGTTACCGAAGTTCCTTTACTTTGAGGGGAAGTACATCTCTGTTCGAGTGGCGTAGAGGCACAATGCTCCCAAAGAAGTCACTAGGTCCACGTATTCTCCTCACGCCCTCACATAATGCAAGATGTCCTGATTCCACTAGTGGTGCCCATGAAGGTGACAACCGGACCTTTACAAACAAGGTTGGGGAAATCTCCACTACTTAATTGGAGGCTCCCAACACCAGCACGAAGCTTCACCACAATGGATTGTGGATCGAAGGTGACCTCAACCATCTCGGGTGTTCAAACACCTAAGAGTAACAAGATCCACAAGGGATTAGTGCGGCAATCGAATTTCTATTAGTGGACCTATAGATCGGGGACCTGTCAACCAAACCCTAGAGAATCAACAAGTTTTGTTGGTTAGGGAGAGAGATCGGGCGAAACTGGAGCTTTGAGCAACAATGGAGTTTGGGAGAGGAAGAGGGGGGTCTTCTTGGGGTAGAAGACCCACTATTTATATTGGGAAGAAATCCAACTGTTTTCTTGCTCACATCCCACATGTAAGCGGTAGTACCGCTCTGCTCTGGCGGAAGTACTCGTCGACCATTGCAATGGCATGGAGCCACAAGGCGGTAGTGCTGCCGGAGCAGTACTACCGCTCTCCACAGCAGTAATACCGCTGGGGTTGCAACTCAGGAGCCCACAGAGCCAGGGTAAGAACAGGGGATGGTGGCATTACTGCAACAACGGTACTACTGCTCCGAAGAGTGGTACTATGGCTTAAAATCCGTAATCCTGCGAACCATCTACCGGCCTACCAAAACTGAGAGCACGACGAGTCCAAAAGGAAGTGGAAGTGGAGTGGTAGTGTGCAGGCGGTACTACCGCTTGTAAGGGGTACTACTGTTCGTACTCCCATTCCACTATCGCGCAAACCCGATACGAAAAGTCGAGTCCCTAGAAGTAGCGGTAGTACACACAATAGTGGATAACACTACCACTGCTTATAAGAGGTACTACCGTTGCCCAGAGTAGTACTGCCACTTGAGGCCTTCAGGACTCATGCACAGAAAACAAAGCAACAACTCCATCGACATGGGAAAGGAATGAGGGTCCAAATGAAAATGTGTATGTGTTGATTCCAGCCAAACATTTCAGAAACAGACCCCCTCTTAATAGAATGGTTCTCCTATGACTCAAATCCACCAAAAAAGAAACGCAGAAATATAACCATCTTCACTTTTAAAACTCCGAGGGGCTCGAATCGTCTTGTGCCATATGATAGATTATCTAAAATACTCAATGCACATCCGCAAATGCATTGTCATCAATCAGCAAAACCATTAAGGGAGAAATATGCCCTAACACACATCCTCCGAAATTCTAGGGTTGTCTGCTATATATACGTAGGGTGGCCAGTTTAGGGGCTAAAAGAAATCTTCGATTTAAATATGGTAGGTGAGATAAATAGGTGAGGGAAGTCCAATAAATAAACCGAAGATGTTTGGGGATGTTCAGGGTTGATCCGGACCCATCGATGACAACTGAGCGGTTCAGGTTTGGGGCAGTTTTGGGACATGCTCGAGGGAATCCGTGCACTGTGCCAAGAGGATGGACATGAGACCAGGGAAAATGAAGACAAAGGGTTCTGACAAAAGTCCACTGAGAAAAGGGGGGTTTTGTTGGGAATAGGGAAAAGAGAGGGGAGAGCGGTCCGGTTGATCTGAGGGAAGGTCAATAGAGACAAGGAAGAAATGGCTACTACAAACAAATGCAAGTTTTGAAAAAATGATGGCAACGGAGTGCCAATGCAATGTGAATGATGTGATGATGAATGCAACAAAAAAATTAAGTAATGTAGTTATCACGAAAAACATGGAAGGCCTCTAGAGTGTCAGTCTCGGGTTGTTACAACATGTCTCTTGGCAAAGGTGCTCTTGACATGGTGATGTCCATAGAATGCTCCGCGTCATAGGCACACCATGGGTAGGAGCCTCCCCAAGTCAGCCACACCCTCGTCCACCTATATTTATACATAAGGGAGCGTCCCCCTAGAGACAAAAGTCCCTTTGCCACCAGCTCCCCCTCTCCAGTTCTCCCTTGTTCTAGTTCTTCTCTAGATTGATCTAGTTCTACTTTTCTCTATCCCACATAATAGAGAAGCCCGATGAGGTTCACTTATTCCTCCTCTAGTTCTCCGGTGATGCAAAGCTATGGACAACAAAGCATTGTCAGATCATGAAGCTCGAGGCGCGCAATCGGGAGAGAGATTATTCTTTGGATCTTCAGTTCAGGGGATCATTCATGAATGGTTCGAGAGACTTCATCGATGATCTACACCAACTCTTCTTTCCCTGCAACTCGAAGTTGGTAATGATCCGATCTAACCTTGTATGCATCTTCATAGTGGTCCAGGATCTTGATCGTAGGGTGATGTTTTTTGTTTTCTACTACATTTTTCAACAGATGGACGAACCGATCATGCCGATGAAGGTGGACCGAAGCTAGGCTGGTAGGAGAGACCGGTCGGTGATGAGGAGGACCCGACCAATGTCAGGGGCGTCGATGACACCGCGACCACACTCCTCATCATGACAGTAGAGGTACCGTCCACCATCATCGGTGAACACTAGACTTGGACCAGTGCGAGGTATAAAAACCCTCAAATGGTGGTAAATATCCACACCTCAGGCACGGAAGATGCGCCTCCCACAACCGTCGCTGAGAAGGATGCACTACCCACCCTCATCACCATTGATGAACCGCTGATAGCATCCACACACAGCGAGTTAATGGCCTGGAACCGCGCCCACCAAAAACAGAAGGGGGCGGCGACCGGGTTGCGGCCAAAAGGTTGCAGCCTCATGATACGTCTCCAACATATCGATAATTTTTGACTGTTCCATGCTATTATATTGTCTGTTTTGGATGTTTTATATGTAATAATATGCTATTTTATGTTATTTTTGGGACTAATCTATTAACCTAGAGCCCAATGCCAGTTTTTGTTTTTTCCTTGTTTTTGACTTTTTCAGAAAAGGAATATCAAACGGAGTCCAAACAGAATAAAACTTTATGGTGATTTTTCTTGGACGAGATGAAGAGGAGGCGAAAAGCTTCACGAGGAGGCCACAAGCCGTAGGGGTGCACCACCAGGGCTTGTGGGCCCCTCAGAGGTCAACCCTAATTCCACCACTATATATTCTCAAATATTCGCCCTATACCAGAGGGCACACCAAAAGTACTTTTTCGCCGCCGCAAGCTTCTGTTCCCGTGAGAATCCATCTTGGGGACTTTTCCGGCGCTCCGCCAGAGGGGAATTCGATAACGGAGGGCCTCTACATCAACCTTGCTACCCTTCTGATGAAGCGTGAGTAGTTCACCACGGACCTAAGGGTCCATAGCTAGTAGCTAGATAGCTTCTTCTCTCTCTTTGATCTTCAATACAATGTTCTCCCCGATGTTCTTGGAGATCTATTTGATGTAATATTCTTTTGCAGTGCATTTGTTGAGTTCCGGTGAATTGTGGATTTATGATCAGATTATCTATGAATATTATGTGAGTCTTTTTTGAACTCTTTTATGTATGATTGAGATATCTTTGTATTTCTCTTCAAACTATCGGTTTGGTTTGGCCAACTAGATTGGTTTTTCTTTCCATGGCAGAGGTTCTTAGTTTGGGTTCAATCTTGTGGTGTCCTCTCCTAGTGATAGAAGGGGCAGCGAGGCACATATTTTAATGTGGCCTTCAAGGATAAAAAGATGGGGTTTATATCATATTGCTTGAGTTTATCCCTCTACATCATGTCATCTTGCTTAAGGCGTTCCTCTGTTCTTATGAACTTAATACTCTAGATTCATGATGGGTAGTGGTCGATGTATGGAGTGATGGTAGTATATGCGGGCAGGAGTCCGTCTACTTGTAATAATTATGCTCTTTTCTATCAATTGCTCAACAGTAATCTGTTTACCCACCGTATGCTTTATTCAAGAAAGAAGCCTCTGGTGAAACCTACGACCCCGGGTCTAATTTCCATTATATATTTTCAGATCTACAAACCACAAAATCCAAAAATACCTTACTATAGTTTATTTATTTTTATTTACTTTATTTTTATCTTTTGTACCTATCTCTTTTAGATATCACTCTTGTTCGTGACCATGAAGGGATTGACAACCCCTTTTTCGCGTTGTGTGCAAGTACTTGTTAGTTTGTGCAGGTGCATTTATTGGGGACTTGCTTGTGCCTCCTACTAGATTGATACCTTAATTCTTACACGAGGGAAATACTTATCACTACTTTGCTGCACCACCCTTTCCTATTCAAGGGAAAAATCAACACAAGCTCAAGAAGTAGGAGGAAGAATTTCTGACACTGTTGCCCAAGGAGGTTCTAAATCAAGCCTACCAAGTACCAATCATAAACTATCATCTCTTGCACTTACATTATTTTTCATTTTCCTCTCGTATTCCTCTCCCCCACTTCTAAAATGTTTTCAGCAAAACAATTTTTTTGCCTTTCTATTCACCCTTCTTTCGTTTGTCTTTTCGTTTGCTTCTTATTTCCTCGTGTGCTAGATTGGTTTATTGCCATCATGTCTGAATCGGGGGAGGTTATCGTCGAAAAGGATAGTAATAATATTGAGGGAAGTTTTAATGATTTTCTAATAATAATCCTCATGAAGAAGAACATACTATTATGCACACTAAAAAACTCCGTGTAGGTAGCGGAAATATTATTGGAAAAGGGGTGATTCAAGATATCTTTACTTGTACCAGTACGTTACCTATGATAGAGGGTCAATTATTAATAAAACAATTAGCCTTGAGGATGCAATGTCTTTCCTTGTAGATGAATTTGAAAGATAATTTGTTCACATGCATCCATGCATACAAAGGCTTTTACTACAATTTTCCAATATTCATGATGCTTCCATTAAGAATGTCACACTACATTTTTAGCTCACGAGTTTAGGTTCATCATGAAAGATGCCAGTGAAATATTTGCTCATTATAATATTAATGGTGGTTGTCCTCCTATAGAAAAGATCCTTTTTTATCAAGAAGAAATTAGGAGATTACAATCTCCGGATTATGCGACTTATAATCAGAACCTAAGAACGAATGTCCCTACCGGTGTTTTGATTGATAAAATTTCTAAAATCAATGATAATTTTTCTATACAAAATAACATATTAGGGTTTGTGCTTAGGGATAGACTTAGGGAGTTCAATGAAAGGAATGTCCACAATGAAGAGATAGTTATTAATTACAAAGGGCCAAAAGAGGAACATATTGCTCCCAAACAAGGTCTTATAGATCCTTCCCTATTAAATTTGGCCCCTTTGATTATTTTTGCTTACCACAAAGAAAGCTTGTTGCTGAGAGGAGGGAGTATCAGATGAGCATGGATGATCTCCCTCACTTCTATGACAATACCTAGATCTCCGTTTTATGCCTAGCTAGGGGCGTTAAACAATAGCGCTTGTTGGGAGGCAACCCAATTTTATTTTGTGTTTTTTTTGTTTCGGTTTTTCAATATATAGACATTATTACTTCTGTAGTAATTGTGTTTTGGTGTTTTAAGTAGTGTTTGAGCCAAGTAAGACCTTTGGGATGGTTCATGGTGATAGTTGGTTTGATCTTGCTAAAAAAACAGAAACTTTTGCGCTCATTACCAGAATTTAAAAAAAATCACATAAACGTGTTTTTGATCTGAATTGTTCACGCAAGATTGATATAAAAATTGCCTCGATTGTCCTATTTTTTCAGAATTTTTGGAGTTACCAAAGTATACGAAGTTTCCAGATTACTACTGACTGTTCTGTTTTGACAGATTCTGTTTTCTGTGTGTTGTTTTCTTAATTTAATGAATATATGGGTAGTATCAGGGGGGTATGCAATAATCCACAAGTATAGGGGATCGCAACAATTTTTGAGGTAAGAGTATTCAACCCAAATTTATAGATTCGACACAAGGGGAGCCAAAGAATATTTGTAAGTATTAGCAGTTGAGTTGTCAATTCAACCACACATGGATATTAAATATCTACAACAAGTGATCAGTAGCACATTAATATGATAGTTTTGATAGAAATGGTAACAACAGTAGTAACGGTAACAGTCATAGTAATGATTTTGTAGAAAGTGTAACAGTAATAGCAACAGTAGTAACTTAGCAAGAACAATATGTGGAAAATTCTCAGGCATTGGATTGGTTGATTCGTTGGATGATATTCATCATATAACAATAATAACCTCGGGTGATACAAAACTAGGTCTAGTTCATAAATATAATGTAGGCATGTATTCCGTAAATAGTCATACATGCTTATGGAAAGAACTTGTATGACATCTTTTGTCCTACCCTCCCGTGGCAATAGGGTAAATAAGGAAACTAAGGGATATTAAGGCCTCCTTTTAATAGAGAACAGGAACAAAGCATTAACACATAGTGAATACATGAACTCCTCAAACTACGGTCATCATCAGAAAGTATCCCAATTACTGTCACACTGAGGTTTATGGATCATTACACGTAATAGGTGAATATGACTTGCCAGAGTGGATCTAGAACGTAGATATAATGGTGAAAACATAACCGGTTCATATCTAAAATCATGGCACCCAGGCCCTAAGTGACAAGCATTAAGCATGGCAAAGCCATAAGAACATCAATCTCAGAACATAGTGGATACTAGGGATCAAGCCCTAACAAAACTAACTCGATTACATGATGAATCTCATCCAACTCCTCACCGACCAGTGAGCCTATGAAGGAATTACTCTCTCCCGATGGGGAGCATCATGGAATTGGTGATGAAGGAGGGTTGGTGATGACGAAGATCAAAGATCCCCCTCTCCGGAGCCCCGAACGGACTCCAGATCCGGCCTCCCGATGAAGAATAGGAGGTGAAGGCGGTTTCGTATCGTGAAATGCGATGAAACTTCCTCCTCATTTTTTCTCCAAAAATAGGATTTTATAGCATCGGAATTAGGTTCTACGGGGCCATGAGGTGGGCACAACCCACCAGGGCGTGCCAAAGGGGGGCGCCCTAGTGTCTTGTGCCTAGTCAGGAGCCCCCTTCCGGTGGTTCTTAGCTCTAGTATTTTTCTTTTATTGTAAAGCAATTTTCCAAAAAGTTTTGTTCCATTCTGAGAACTTTTATTTCTGCACAAAAACAACACCATGGTAGTTCTGCTGAAAACAACGTCAGTCTGGGTTGGTTTCATTCAAATCATGCTAATTAGAGTCCAAAACAAGAGCAAAATTATTAGGAAACGTAGATACGATGGAGACGTATCAACTCCCCCAACCTTAAACCTTTGCTTCTCCTTAAGAAATTTAGTTGACAAACTGAAAGTGAAAAAGAAAAAACTTTTACGAACTCTTTTGTTCTTGTTTAGATAAATAAGCTTAAGTAGCACCCAGGTTTTCAGCAAAAATCATGACTAACCATATCAGAAATAGATCTTAAAATTTATATTAACTCATATCAATGGCGTAATCAACTAGCGAGCAATAATAAGATATCTCAAATTCTAACACTTTGTCAATACAATCATGATATAATATGACAACAATGGTATCTCACTAAACCTTTCTGAGACTGCAAAACATAAGTGCAGAGAACCTCCAAAGTTCAAGCAACGACTAAACATTGTAATTCATGGTAGAAAAGATCCAATCATGATGCATCCAACAGTAACTCCCACGATGCGGCTATATCTCCCACGTGTCGGAGCACGACTTAGAGGCATAACCGCATAGTAGGCATGTCGCAAGAGGGGTAATCTTTACACATGCCATGTACTGAATAAGAAAGGGATCAAGAGTTGTCTTACAATTGCCACTTCACACAATACATAAATATAGCATTACACCATCCAGAATACAATCAAGGTCCGACTACGGAACCAAATAAAGAAAGACAACCCCTAATGCATAGATCCCCGATCGTCCCGACTGGGCTCCACTACTGATCAACTGGAAACGAAACAACACAACGAACACGGTCTTCATCGAGCTCCTCCTTGAGCTCGGTTGCATCACCTGCACGGTTATGATCGGCACCTGCAACTGTTTGAAGTAATCTGTGAGTCACGGGGACTCAACAATCTCACACCCTCGCGATCAAGACTATTTAAGCTTATCGGTAGGAAAAGGTAGTGAGGTGGAGCTGCAGCAAGCACTAGCATATATGGTGGCTAACATACGAAATGAGAGCGAGAAGAGAAGCAAAAAACGTTTGTGAACTAGGAGTGATCAAGAAGTGATCCTGAAACTACTTACGTTCAAGCATAACACAAGAACCATGTTCACTTGCCGGACTCCGCCGAGAAGAGACCATCACGACTACACACGCGGTTGACTGATTTTAATTAAGTTAAGTGTCAAGTTTTCTACAACCGGACATTAACAAATTCCCATCTGCCCATAACCGCGAGCACGGCTTTCGAAAGTTCAAAACCCTGCAGGGGTGTCCCAACTTAGCCCATCACAAGCTCTCACGGTCAACGAAGGATATACCTTCTCCCAGGAAGACCCGATCAGACTCGGAATCTGATACGTCTCCAACGTATCTATAATTTTTGATTGCTCCATGCTATATTATCTACTATTTTGTACTATACTGGGCTTTATTTTCCACTTTTATATTATTTTTGGGACTAACCTATTAACCGGAGGCCCAGCCCAGAATTGCTGTTTTTTGCCTATTTCAGTGTTTCGGATAAACAGAATATCAAATGGAGTCCAAACGGAATAAAATCTTCGGAAATGTGATTTTCTCACCGAACGTGATCCAGGAGACTTGGACCCTACTACAAGGGATCAAAGAGGTGGTCACGAGGGTGGGGGGCGCCCCCCCTAGGATGTGCCCCCTACCTCGTGGGCCCCTCGGTGCTCCACCGACATACTCCTTCCTCCTATATATACACACGTACCCCCAAACGATCAGAATAGGAGCCAAAAACCTAATTCCACCGCCGCAACTTTCTGTATCCACGAGATCCCATCTTGGGGCCTGTTCCGGAGCTTCGCCGGAAGAGGGCCGTCATCACGGAGGGCTTGTACATCATCCTAGCCCCTCCGATGAAGTGTGAGTAGTTTACCTCAGACCTTTGGGTCCATAGTTAGTAGCTAGATGGCTTCTTCTCTCTCTTTGAATCTCAATACAAAGTTCTCCCCCTCTCTTGTGGAGATATATTCGATGTAATATTCTTTTTGCGGTGTGTTTGTTGAGACCGATGAATTGTGAGTTTATGATCAAGTCTATCTATGAATAATATTTGAATCTTCTCTGAATTCTTTTATGCATGATTGGTTATCTTTGCAAGTCTCTTCGAATTATCCGTTTGGTTTGGCCAACTAGATTGGTTGTTCCTGCCATGGGAGAAGTGCTTAGCTTTGGCTTCGATCTTGCGGTGTCCTTACCCAGTGACAGAAGGGGCAGCAAGGCACGTATTGTATCGTTGCCATCGAGGATAACAAGATGGGGTTTATTTCATATTGCATGAATTTATCTCTCCACATCATGTCATCTTGCTTAAGGCGTTACTCTATTTTTAACGTAATACTCTAGATGCATGCTGGATAGCGGTCGATGAGTGGAGTAATAGTAGTAGATGCAGAATCATTTCGATCTACTTGTCACGGACGTGATGCCTATATACATGATCATGCCTAGATATTCTCATAATTATGCACAATTCTATCAGTTGCTCAACAGTAATTTGTTCACCCACCGTAGAATACTTATGCTCTTGAGAGAAGCCACTAGTGAAACCTATGGCCCCCGGGTATATTCTCATCATATCAATCTCCATCACTTTTATATTGTTTTGCTATTTACTTTGCTTTTACTTTTTACTTTGCATCTTTATATCAAAAATACCAAAAATATTCTATCTATCAGATCTCACTCTCGTAAGTGATCGTGAAGGGCCTGACAACCCCTAATCGCGTTGGTTGCGAGTAGCTATCGCTTTGTGCAGATACGAGGGACTTGAGCATGGGCTCCTATTGGATTGATACCTTGGTTCTCAAAAACTGAGGGAAATACTTATGCTACTCTGCTGCATCATCCCTTCCTCTTCGGGAAAAACCAACGTGAGCTCAAGACGTAGCAAGAAGGATTTCTGGCGCCGTTGCAGGGGAGTCTGCGCAAAAAGTCAACATACCAAGTACCCATCACAATCCCTATCTCTCGCATTACATTATTTGCCATTTGCCTCTCGTTTTCCTCTCCCCCAATTCACCCTTGCCATTTTATTCGCCCTCTCTCTCTATCCTCCCTCTCTATTTCCCTTTTTGTTTGTTTGTGTGTTAGTTTGTTTGCCTGCTTGTCGTTATGTCTGAAACTGGGGAAGTTATCGTCAATTTGGGCAATAACAATATCATGGAAAAATCTAATACTCCTGCTAAAGAACCTAACATCTTTCATACAAAAAAAATTCCGTGTTGGTAGTGTTAGTATTATTGGAAAAGGAGTTATTCAAGATTTCTTTACTTGTGCTGGTGCTTTACCTTCTATGGGTAGTTCTATCCTCCACAGAACTAGTAGTCTTGCGGACGCTATTGCCATGCTTGTAGTTGAACTTGAAAGACAATTCATGCACATGCATCCTTCTATACAAAGGATTTTTCTGGAATTTTCTAATATTGAGCATTCTTCTGTTAAGCGTGTCGCTACTATCTTTTTGGATCATGAGTTTAGATTCATAATAAGAGAAGCCAAAGAAATCTTTGCGCATTATAGGGTGGACGCTTGCCGTCCTCCCATAGAGGCTATCCTCTTTGATCAAGAAGAAATAATGTGTTTTCAATCTCTAGATTATGTTGCTTTCAATGAAAATCTTAGAAGAAAGGTTCCTACCAATGTTTTAATTGATAGAATTTCTGATATTAATGATGATTTGGCTATTCGAAATAATGAACTAGGATATTCTCTTTAATATAGGCTCACAAAGTTCTGTCAAAAGAATGCTTATAATGATGAATTGGTGGTGCATTACGAAGGACCAAAGGAGGAACCTATACCTCCCAATGTTGTTCTTGGGGACTTTTGTCCCGCTAAATTTAATCCTTTTGATTAATTTTGCTTGCCTCAAAGAAAACTTGCTGCCGAACATAGAGAATATGAAATGAGTTTCACCAATCTATCTTATTACTATGGCAATACTTAGATCTATCCTTGCTTGTTATGCCTAGCTAGGGGCATTAAACGATAGCGTTTATTGGGAGGTAACCCAATTTTATTTTTATTCCTTGCTTTTTGCTCCTGTTTAGTAATAAATAAATTATTTAGCCTCTGTTTTGGTTGAGTTTTTTTGTTTTTAATGAGTGTTTGTGCCAAGTAGAACCGTTGGGAAGACTTGGGGAAAGTCTTGTTGAACTTGCTGTAAAAAACAGAAACTTTAGCGCTCACAAGAACTGCTGTCATTTTTATTTTAAGAGTGCTATTTAGTTACTTCTTTTTTCAGATGATTAATAGATAAATTTCTCACGTCCAGCAATTTATTTTAGAATTTTTGGGGTTCCAGATCTTGTGCTAGCTACATATTACTACAGACTGTTCTGGTTTTGACAGATTCTGTTTTGTGTGTGTTGTTTGCTTATTTTGATGAATCTATGGCTAGTAAAATAGTTTATAATCCATATAGAAGTTGGAATACAGTATGTTTAACACCAACATATATAAATAATGAGTTCATTACAGTACCTTGAAGTGGTCTTTTGTTTTTTTCCGCTAACGGAGCTCACGAGTTTTCTATCTTGAGTTTTGTGTTGTGAAGTTTTCAAGTTTTGTGTGAATTCTTTTGATGGGTCATGGAACAAGGAGTGGCAAGAGACTAAGCTTGGGGATGCCCATGGAACCCCCAAGATAATCCAAGGACACCAAAAAGTCAAAGCTTGGGGATGCCCCGGAAGGCATCCCCTCTTTCGTCCACTTCCATCGGTAATTTACTTGGAGCTATATTTTTATTCACCAACATGATATGTGTTTTGCTTGGAGCGTCTTGTATTATTTGTGTCTTTGTTTGTTAGTATGCCACAATCATCCTTGCTGTACACACATTTTGCGAGAGCCATACATGAATTAAAATTTGATAGAATACTCTATGTGCTTCACTTATATCTTTTGAGCTAGATAATTTTGTTCTATGTGCTTCACTTATATCTTTTGAGATAGATAATTTTGCTCTATGTGCTTCACTTATATCTTTTGAGCTAGATAATTTTGCTCTATGTGCTTCACTTATATCCTTTGAGCAAGATAATTTTGCTCTATGTGCTTCACTTAGATCTTTTAGAGCATGGTGGTGGATTCGTTTTAAAGAAACTATTGATCTCTCATGCTTCACTTAAATTAATTTGAGAGTCTCTTAATAGCATGGTAATTTGCCTAATAATAATATGCTTGGTATTCAAGATTTGTGAAACTTTCTTTTGAGTGTGTTGAATACTAAGAAAAGATTGAAGCATGATAATTGTTTTGAGATATGGAGGTGATAATATTAAAGTCATGCTAGTTGAGTAGTTGTGAATTTATTGAATACTTGTGTCGAAGTTTGTGATTCCCGTAGAATGCACGTATGGTGAACCGTTATGTGATGAAGTCGGAGCATGATTTATTTATTGATTGTCTTCCTTATGAGTAGCGGTCAGGGACGAGCGATGGTCTTTTCCTACCAATCTATCCCCCTAGGAGCATGCACGTAATACTTTGCTTTGATATCTTCTAAATTTTTGCAATAAGTATATGAGTTCTTTATGACTAATGTTGAGTCCATGGATTATACGCACTCTCACCCTTCCACCTTTTCTAGCCTCTCTCATACCGCGCAACTTTCGCCGGTATCATACACCTACCATATACCTTCCTCAAAACAGCCACCATACCTACCTATTATGGCATTTCCATAGCTATTCTGAGATATATTGCCATGCAACTTTCCACCATCTAGTTCATCATGACACATCCATCATTGTCATATTGCTTAGCATGATCATGTAGTTGACATAGTATTTGTGTCAAAGCCACCATTCATAATTCTTTCATACTTTTCACTCGTGATTCATTGCATATCCTAGTACACCGCTGGACACATTCATATAGAGTCATACTTTGTTTTAGTATCGAGTTGTAATCATTGAGTTGTAAATAAATAGAAGTGTGATGATCATCATTCAATAGAGCATTGCCCAAAAAAAAGAAAGGCCAAAGAAAAAAAAGAAGGCCCAAAAAAAGGGGGCAATGCTACTATCCTTTTTCCACACTTGTGCTTCAAAGTAGCACCATGATATAGCAAGTCTCATATATTGTGCTTCAAAGTAGCACCATGTTCTTCATATAGAGAGTCTCATATGTTGTCACTTTCATATACCAGTGGGAATTTTACGTTATAGAACTTGTCTTGTATATTCCAATGATGGGCTTCCTCAAATTACCCTAGGTCTTCGTGAGCAAGCAAGTTGGATGCACACCCACTAGTTTCTTTTGTTGAGTTTTCATACATTTATAGCTCTAGTGCATCCATTGCATGGCAATCCCTACTCACTCACATTGATATCTATTGATGGGCATCTCCATAGCCCGTTGATACGCCTAGTTGATGTAAGACTATCTTCTCCTTTTTGTCTTCTCCACAACCACCATTCTATTCCACCTATAGTGCTATATCCATGGCTCACGCTCGTGTATTGCGTGGAGATTGAAAAAGTTTTGAAAAAGTTAGAGTATGAAACAATTGCTTGGCTTGTCATCGGGGTTGTGCATGATTTAAATACTTTGTGTGGGGAAGATGGAGCATAGCCAGAATATATGATTTTGTAGGGATAACTTTCTTTGGCCATGTTATTTTGAGAAGACATAATTGCTTTGTTAGTATGCTTGAAGTATTATTATTTTCTATGTCAATATAAACTTTTGTCTTGCTTCTTTCTAATCTGAATATTCATACCACAATTAAGAAGATTTGCATTGAAATTATGCCAAGTAGCACTCCGCATCAAAAATTCTCTTTTTATCATTTACCTACTCGAGGACGAGCAGGAATTAAGCTTGGGGATGCCTGATACGTCTCCAACGTATCTATAATTTTTGATTGCTCCATGCTATATTATCTACTATTTTAGACTATATTGGGCTTTATTTTCCACTTTTATATTATTTTTGGGACTAACCTATTAACCGGAGGCCCAGCCCAGAATTGCTGTTTTTTTGCCTATTTCAGTGTTTCGGATAAACATAATATCAAACCGAGTCCAAACGGAATAAAATCTTCGGAAACATGATTTTCTCATCAAACATGATCCAGGAGACTTGGACCCTACTGCAAGGGATCAAAGAGGTGGTCACGAGGGTAGGGGGCGCCCCCCTAGGATGCGCCCCCTACCTCGTGGGCCCCTCGGTGCTCCACCGACATACTCCTTCCTCCTATATATACACACGTACCCCCAAACAATCAGAATAGGAGCCAAAAACCTAATTCCACCACCGCAACTTTCTGTATCCACGAGATCCCATCTTGGGGCCTGTTCTGGAGCTTCGCCGGAAGAGGGCCGTCATCACGGAGGGCTTGTACATCATCCTAGCCCCTCCGATGAAGTGTGAGTAGTTTACCTCAGACCTTCGGGTCCATAGTTAGTAGCTAGATGGCTTCTTCTCTCTCTTTGAATCTCAATACAAAGTTCTCCCCCTCTCTTGTGGAGATCTATTCGATGTAATATTCTTTTTGTGGTGTGTTTGTTGAGACCGATGAATTGTGAGTTTATGATCAAGTCTATCTATGAATAATATTTGAATCTTCTCTGAATTCTTTTATGCATGATTGGTTATCTTGCAGGTCTCTTCGAATTATCCGTTTGGTTTGGCAAACTAGATTGGTAGTTCTTGCCATGGGAGAAGTGCTTAGCTTTGGGTTCGATCTTGCGGTGTCCTTACCTAGTGACAGAAGGGGAAGCAAGGCACGTATTGTATGGTTGCCATTGAGGATAACAAGAGGGTGTGTATTTCATATTGCATGAATTTATCTCTCTACATCATGTCATCTTGCTTAAGGCGTTACTTTGTTTTTAACTTAATACTCTAGATGCATGCTGGATAGCGGTCGATGACTGGAGTAATAGTAGTAGATGCAGAATCATTTCGATCTACTTGTCATGGACATGATGCCTATATACATCATCATGCCTTGATATTCTCATAATTATGCACAATTCTATCAATTGCTCAATAGTAATTTGTTCACCCACCGTAGAATACTTATGCTCTTGAGAGAAGCCACTAGTGAAACCTATGGCCCCCGGGTCTATTCTCATCATATCAATCTCCATCACTTTTATATTGTTTTGCTATTTACTTTGCTTTTACTTTTTACTTTGCATATTTATATCAAAAAATACCAAAAATATTCTATCTATCACATCTCACTCTCGTAAGTGACCGTGAAGGGCTTGACAACCCCTAATCGTGTTGGTTGCGAGTAGCTATCGCTTTGTGTAGGTACGAGGGACTTGAGCGTGGGCTCCTACTGGATTGATACCTTGGTTCTCAAAAACTTAGGGAAATACTTACGCTACTCTGTTGCATCATCCCTTCCTCTTCGGGAAAAACCAACGCGAGCTCAAGACATAGCAGAATCCCTGTTACAAGACATCTCAACAATGCTAAAACAAGACCAGCAAGACCACCCGCTGTGCCGACAAATCCCGATAGGAGCTGCACATATCTCGTTCTCAGGGCACACCGGATAAGCTAAGCGTACAGGAGCCAACGTAACCCAAGTTGCCAAGGGATGGCCCCGCACGGTGCTCTAGTTTGGACCAACACTCAGAGGAGCACTGGCCCAGGGGTTTAAAATAAAGATGACCCTTGAGTCTGCATAACCCAAGGGAAAAAGGCTTAGGTGGCAAATGGTAAAACCAAGGTTGGGCCTTGCTGGAGGAGTTTTATTCAAGGCGAACTGTCAAGGGGTTCCCATTATAACCCAACCGCGTAAGGAACGCAAAATCAAGGAACACAACACCGGTATGACGGAAACTAGGGCGGCAAGAGTGGAACAAAGCACCATGCATAAGGCCGAGCCTTCCACCCTTTACCAAGTATATAGGTGCATTAATTAAATAAGAGATATTGTGATATCCCAACAATAGCCATGTTCCAACATGGAACAAACTTCAACTTCACCTGCAACTAGCAACGCTATAAGACGGGCTGAGCAAAGCGGTAACATAGCCAAACAACGGTTTGCTAGGAAAGGTGGGTTAGAGGCTTGGCATAGCAATATGGGAGGCATGATAGAGCAAGTGGTACGTATCGCAGCATAGCAAAAGAGCGACCAACTAGCAAGCAAAGATAGAAGTGATTTCGAGGGTATGGTCATCTTGCCTGCAAAGTTCTCCGAGTTGACAAAACCTTGATCCTAGTAAGCGTACTCGACGGGTTCCTCGAACACGAACTCGTCTCCCGGCTCTACCCAAGGCAAGGACACAAGCAAAGGAAACCGCAATCAACCATGGTGCAATGCGCAAGCAACATGATGCAAACATGGCATGATATGCGGGATGTGATATGCAATGCATATGCGTGCTCCGGAAGGAAAAGATTGAACCAGGCCTCAACTTGGCAAACCAAGCATGCCGCCGGAAAGATGAGTTTATTTCGGTCGAAATAAATATTAAGATCACCGGAATCGGATGCACGGTTAGCAAATGGCAAGCAAAACAATAATGGCACGATTCTGCGATTAACAGCACGATGCCATCTAGAATGCAACAAGAAACTAAGCTACCGCACTCCAACATAGCAACAAAGCACATGGCAGTGATCTACTCAAGATGCTTGACAAAAGATGAACATTGATCTACGGCTAAATCACACAAGAGCAGGTTCAAACAAGCATGACAAAAGGGCAAAAGATATCAGTTTCACAGACTTGGTGGAAATACTAACATGTCAGGAATTGACATCAGGAAGAAATGTTTAGCGCAAGATAACAACATGCTACAGGAACAGAACATAGCAAAAAAGACATGGCATGAATCTACTCAAAGCATATAACAAAAGTCCCTTACTGACCATAAGCCAAAAAGGATCAGAAGATACGATGGCACCCATATAAACATAGCAAGTTTCATTAACAGATTCAGACTTAGCAGAAAACTAGACATGGCAAAAACAGAGTTATGAAGGCTTGTTTATGAAGCATACTATCAGCAAGAAGACATGAGTATGAAGCTAACCATGGCAAGAACAATCTCATAGCATGCATGGATCAACTACAACAACCTTGGCAAAATTGATTAACATGTAAAGAATCTGCCAGGAACATCTTATAGCAAAAGTAGAGCAAGATTGAGTCCTACTAGGGCACTCCATAAATGAAAACATGACATGGATGGATAGAGCATAACCATATGCCCAAATCATCCTTACTGAACATACTCAAAAGAAGCATGGATCTCACTGTAGCAACATGAATACATGGCATAAAAGTAACAGCAGGGAAATGACTTGGTGAAATTCTAAGTCCCTGAAATCAGCAATATCACGAGAGCTACTCTGCATGCATGTGCTAGTCACCACATTGATCACAAAAATACATGGCATACACCCCTGTAAAGATGGCATGGCATATCCCAAAACACATGTAGAGCTCATGACCATATGCAGCACACAATAATCATGGCAAAAATGACAAATGTGCATAATCTGATAAGAATCAGGAACTAACATTTTATAGCACTCTTGCATCAACTATTAGGGCATCAATATGTACTCAAACAAGCATGGTGCAATGGAACAAAATGAAGAGCACATCTAGATGAACACTTTGATATATCATGCATGCAAAACGGAGCTATGGATGAGGAGTTATGGCATGATGAAAAGGACATAAAATTATTGGATCTGAGGACTTAGAAGAATTCGGATGGCCGCAGGATAGCTATAACTTGCACGGGCGGAATTTAGGGGAGGGCTCACCACGCGGGCTTCGACCCAGGCATGGAGAGGAGGCCGGCTGGAGGAGGTGGGCCGGAGAGCTGGGCCGGCCCACGCGGGCAAGGAAGCAGGGAGGTGTGGATCGGGCTCCTCCCGATCCCGCACGGCTGCGGCGGCGCACGCCGGTGCTCCGGCGATGGCGGGGCATGGCGGCCACGGCAGGAGGCTGGCCGGCGAGGAACGGGCATGGTAGGGCAGAGGCGCACGGATCCGGACACCTTCGCGCCGGATCAGACCGGGTTCGGGCGAGGACGGTGAAGGAGCTCGGCAGGGCGGTGGCGGGGTCCGGCGAGGAGGGGAGCGTGCGCGCGGGGCGCGGGCTCGCAGGCGGCGGGGCATTCAAGACCGGTGATGAGTCGGCGGTGTTGCAGCCTCCCGCGAGGTCCAATTCCGGCGAGCAATGGAGTCCGGCGCCGGCGAGCGGCGGAGTCTGTCGGGGCTGACGCGGGCGGATCTGGGCTCGAGCGGGCCCGATCTAGGCTGGCGGGCCGGAGGCGAAGTGGGGGGGCGCGGGCGCTGACATGGTGCGCTATGGTTGGCTCGGCCAGCGGTGGAGCTGACGTGGCGCTCCCTGATTCGTCGGGGTGACGCGTCCGGTGCGGGCGGACACGTCCGGTGGCGGAGTGGGAAGTTGCTAGGGTTTTATCTGCGCGAATTTTCGGCGGGAGGGGGGGTGAAAATATATAGGTAGAGGGAGCTAGGAGAGTCCAAATGAGGTGCGGTTTTCGGCCACAAGATCTTGATCAAATGATCGAGAGGATGGAGGGTGTTTGGATGGGTTTTGGGCCACTTTGGAGGGGTGTTGGGCTGCAACAGACACGAGGCCTTTACGGTTCCCCGGTTAACCGTTGGAGTATCAAACGGACTCCAAATGGCATGAAACTTGACAGGCGGTCTACCGGTGGTAAACCAAGGCCGCTTGGAAAATCTCGGTCGGTTCCGAGAAAGTTTAACACCCGCACACGAAAAGAGGCAAAAGGAGGCGCCGGATGACATAGGAGTGCCGGAATGCAAAACGGACAACGGGGAAAATGCTCGGATGCATGAGACGAACACATATGCAAATGTGATGCACATGATGACATGATATGAAATGCATGACATGCAAACAAATGACATGGCAACGACGGCGAATAACTAGAAGACACCTGGCGCAACAGTTTTGGGGCATTACAACAACATTAACTATACACTGTGCATGAGGATGACAATAGTGCTCTTAGATCTGGCGCTTATTTGTGACTTGACATAAAATTAAATAGATAGCCCCTTCGTGGAAGGAAGTAGGGATTCGCAAAGGTGCCCGAGCTCAAATTTTTAAAAACATAGATAAATGAAATTTTGGGAAATGCACCCTTCCTATTTACATCACGACCAAGAGTTATCAATATCTTCCATGCTAAACACATTAGTGGTGGTTCCCAAGAGATAAAAGTAAAGGTTTACTCCCCCTTCACCAAGAAACACACTCCACGGCTAGCCAAATCCGCGGGTAATGTCCATACCAACAACAATCCTAGGGGAGTTTTGTTTAATTATTTGCATTTTTTCATTTCAGGACTAGGAATCCCTATTACCGCCCCTCGTGCAAGGAAGAGTGAATATACACACATCATGAGAATAACCCGCTTAGCATGGAAGATACTAACTACCCCCTGTCGCTCTATGAACAATCAAGGCATACAAAAAACAGATGTTCATTTGAAGTTTTAGAGGTGGCACATGCAAATTTACTTAGAATGGCAGGGTAATACCGCATATAGGTAGATATAGTGGACTCATCTGGAATAACTTTTGTTTAAGGATTTTGATGCACAAGCAGTATTCCCGCTTAGTACAGGCGAAGGCTAGCAAAAATGTTGAGAAGCGGCCATCTAAAGAGAGAAAATGGTCATAAACATGCATTATGAATAATGAACAGTGAATACTAGCATGAGTAGGATATGGACAGCATGAACATAAATATCGTAGAGACTATGTTTGTTTTGATTCAACTGCATGCATGAACATGTGCCAAGTCAAGCCACTTGAAATATTCGTAGGAGAATACCGTATCATCATACTACATCACAATCATTTTAATGCATTGTTAGCATCCAAGATAAATCATTGTCCACTCCTAGATACTTAAGCATAGCATGAGGAACTATAATCTATAATTATCATTGCAAACATGATTGATCATAATATGCTAAATAATGGATACTAGGTTAAACATATTTACAAAAACAGAACAAGTTGAGTGCATACCCATTTCTCTCTACCACAGCCAGTTCATCTAATATCATCATTATTTCCTTTCACTTTCACGACCAAATGATATGAAATAATAATAGTGCAAGAGTGTCGTGGACTAAGATGGAATCTTCAAACATTTTATTCAAAAAGGAGAAGACAAGGTAACATGGGCTCTTTGTTAGATCAGCGGTAATGCATATGAGAGACACTCAACATTTTCATCGTGGTCTTCTCCTTGGTATGATCAATGAAAAGAAAAGAATTTCAAAGAAACAAAATAAAATATTTTTGGAGTTTTATTTTTTCTTGAAGAAAGCAAACTGGAGAAGGGAGAACAAAAACGAGAAAAACTATTTACATGGGAATGTTCCCAACAAGCAAGAAGAAGAATCGGAAAATCTTTTTGGGTTTTCTTTTTAATACTACAACTAAAAGCTAGAAAGAAAAACCGAAAAGAAGCATGAAACATTTTTTTTGGATTTTCTCAAAGTTTTTCAAACATGAAAGAAGAAGGCAAGAAAATAAATCTTGCATGGATAATACAATGTAAAAGTTTGAATACCGACAACTGGAATGAAATGTGTGAACATGAGTGCAATGTCGGTGGAAATACGTACTCCCCGGGGCTTAGGCTTTTGGCCTAGCTTGGTAGTCATCATCCATAGTAGCCATCCAGTCCCATGTCGAAGTGCTGCGGCGGCGGCACCTGAGCGTCCCACTCCCGAGGCTCCTCCTCCGTAATACGTCTCCAATGTATCTATAATTTTTTATTGTTCCATGCTGTTTTATTATCAATCTTGGATGTTTTATAATCATTTTATAGTCATTTTATATCATTTTTTGATACTAACCTATTGACATAGTGCCCAGTGCTAGTTCCAGTTTTTTCATGTTATTTACATCGCAAGAAATCAATATCAAACGGAGTCCAAATGGCACGAAAATTTATGATGCTTTTTTATGGGCCAAAAGAAAGGCAATGGGCCTTGGTTGCACCTGGGGGTACCCCGAGGGGGGCACAACCCACCAGGGCACGCCAGGAGGCCCTGGCGCGCCCAGGTGGGTTGTGCCCACCTCGGGTGCCCCCTGGACCGCCTCTTTGCTGTATAAATACCTAATATTCCTGAAACCCTAGGGGAGTTGACGAAATATTCATCCAGCTGCCGCAGAGTCCAGAAACACCAGATCTGATCTAAACACCATCATGGAGGGGTTCACCACTTCCATTGGTGCCTCTCCGATGATGCGTGAGTAGTTTCTTGTAGGCCTTCGGGTCCCTAGTCAGTAGCCAGATGGCTTCATCTCTCTCTCTTGATCCTCAATACAATGGTCTCTTGGAGATCCATATGATGTAACTCTTTTGCGGTGTGTTTGTTGGGATCGATGAACTTCGAGTTTATAATCAGATCTATGTTTTTATATCCATGAAAGTATTTGAGTTTCGTTGATCTCTTTTATGAATAATCTCTTACAGCCTCGTATTTCTTCTCTGTATTTCGGTTTGTCTGTCCAACTCTATATATTTATCTTGCAATGGGAAGAGGTGCCCGGTAGTGGGTTCGATATTACGGTGCTTGATCCTAGTGACAGAAAGGGAGCCGACATGTATGTATCGTTGCTACTAATGATAAAAAGACGAGATCTATATATACCGCCATATAGATAAATGGATCTTGTCTACATCATGTCATCGTTCTTATTGCATTACTCCGTTTTTTCATGAACTTAATACACTAGATGCATGCTGGATAGCTGTCGATGTGTGGAGTAATAGTAGTAGATGTAGGCAGGAGTTGGTCTACTAATCTTGGACGTGATGCCTATGTAATGATCATTGCCTGGATATCGTCATAATTATTTGATGTTCTATCAATTGCCCAACAGTAATTTGTTTACCCACCGTTTGTTATTTCTCTCGAGAGAAGCCACTAGTGAAACATACAGCCCCCCGGGTCTTATTTCTCATATATTTGCTTTGTGACCTACTTTTTGCTTACTTTTATTTTCAGATCTATTAAACCATACATCCAAAAATATCTTGCTGCAATTGATTTTATTTGGCATTCGATCTATCAATATTTACAACTTTCTCCCGTCACACGCACATTTCTAGCGCCGTTACCCAAAAGGGACTGACAACCCCTTTAACTCGTCGGGTTGTGAGGTGTTGTTATTTGTGTGCATGGGCTGTTTACGTTGTGTTGCTTGGTTCTCCTATTGGTTCGATAGCTTGGTATCATAATTGAGGGAAATCCTCTACCGTCGCTATGCTACATCATCCCTCCCTCTCCTGGGAAATACCGACATAGTCCCAGCTGCCATCAAGGAGAATTTCTGGTGCCGTTGCCGGGGAGGATCAAGTGAAGATAGTCTCCCGTCAACGTGCCTTCTGGCGCCGTTGCCAGGGAGAATCTTCATCATAACCAGGTTCCGAATCACAAATCTCATCTCCTTGCAATTTACATTATTTTCCATTTGCCTCTTGTTTTCCTCTCCCCCACTTCACAAAAATTTGCCGTTTTATTCACCTCTCTTTTTCCGTTTGCCGTTTTCTTGCCGGATATGTTTTTGTGTGTGGGGTCTTATTTGCCGTTATGGATAATTCCTCCTCTATTGTTTGCACTCCCGAGAATGAGGTTCTCAACTTTAAACAAAGGGGAGGAGAAAGTTTAAGATGCTTGGTATAGAATTTGCAATGCTCATAATAGATCTATCCGTAAGCAATCTACCATTGTGCTTTTGTGTTGTATTTATGTTGGCATCACCACTTCGTAGAGATTCATCCTTGATACAATTACCGGTGGAAATTTCTTAATGAGTCCTCCTCCTGATGATCTTAATGCTATGGGAAATTTAGTGGGCTCACCACCTCTTATGGTTAATGAAACAATTTTGACTCTTGAGCATGTTATGGAAAGACCAGATGCTATTGAAAAGAAAATGGTCACCGAGTATCATATGGAAATTATACATAAAAAGGTGCAAAATTTTACTACTAATCTTGGGTCAAAAGCGGGCGATATTTTGAAGTTATTGAAAGAGAGGGGTAGCTTGATCCATGAAAGAATAGAAGAAAGCCTGTCTCGGATTGATAAATTGGAACAAATCTTTAGTAACTTAAGCACGACTTTTACTACCACTAAAAACATTGAGGAAACTCCCGTAAGGAGTAGGAGATCCAGAAACAAGGGTGCAACTTCTAGTGATAGCAATAAAGGAGATCTTAAGATGATTAGTATCCACCTTGATTTTGTTGAAGTGATAAGAGATCCTTTTTGCAAGAATGAAATCTTTGAATTTATTCCTAGGAGTGTTGTTATTGAAATATTTATGCTAAATTTTTGAGGGATTCTAAGTGTTTGATTGGAGAGTTGGACAAAGATGACAAAACTTAGATCCTTGCTATATGCCTAGCTAAGGGCGTAAAACTATAGTGCTTGTTGGGAGGCAACCCAATGAATAAAATTTATTTTTGCTTTTTGCTTTCCATTCTTGTGTGTTTAAACAATTTATTCTACTGTTATGATTGTGTTTTTTATGTTTTAATTAATTTTTGTGCCAAGTAAAGCGTTTAGGATCTTCTTGGGCAATAGTTGTTTGATCTTGCTGAAAAAACAGAAAGTTTGCGCTCACGAAATTAATTTTGATTTTTTACCAGAGAGCGATATAATACCCATTCTGATTGCAGTAGATCAATATACAAATTTCTTAGGTCACCCTTATTTTTGAGAGTTTTTGGATTTACAAAAGTATTCAAAATAGTCAGATTGCTACAGACTGTTCTGTTTTGACAGATTCTGTTTTCTTTGTGTTATGCGCTTATTTTGATGGCTCTATGGTTTTATTTCATGAGTTTTTGACATAGAAAAGTTGGAATATAGTAGATATAATACAAAAACAAAATAATAATTGGTTTGATAAAACACTTATAGTAGTGGTTTATTATTTTTACACTAATAGATCTCATGAAGGCTTTGTTGAGTTTTGTGTGATTAAAGTTTTCAAGTTTTGGGTTATCTTACGATGGATGAAGGAAGGATGTAAAGAGCCTAAGCTTGGGGATGCCCGACATCCCAAGCTATTGTCCAATCATGAGCAACCAACTAAGCTTGGGGATGCCCCTGAGTGGCATCCCTGCTTTCTTCCAACAACTATCGATATTTTACTAGAGACTATATTTTTATTCGTCACATGATATGTGTTTTGCTTGGAGCGTCTTGTATGATATGTGTCTTTGCTTCTTTTATTTTGTGTTTCAAGTTATCAATCCTTGCTGGACACACCTATTTGAGAGAGCCAAAATTATTTCATGACTTGTTAGAATTTCTCTCTATGCTTCACTTAAATCTTTTATGAGCTAGGACTTGCTCTAGTGTTTCACTTATATCTTTTTAGCATGGTGTGCTTAGTATTTTTGAAGAAATGCTCTCTTGCTTCACTTAGATTTGTTTGAGAGTTAGTAAAATCTTGAAGAAATTATCTATTGCTTCACTTAAATTATTTTGATAGAAAGAAAATTTGTTATGCTCATGATCTTCACTTATATTTGGTTGAGCTTATGAAAAGCAACTCATGAAAATTAGTCCAAAAGTGATAGATATCCAAGAAGGATAAAGTAAAACAAAATGTCATGAAGATCATTGGACAAAATAAATTTGATTCTTAGTAATAGTTTTGAGATATGATGATGTGATATGTGAGTTATGTTAATGAGTAATTCTGCTCTCGTAAGAATATGGGTGTTAAGGTTTGTGATTCCCTATGCAAGTACAAAAGTCAATAGTCATGCAATGAAAATTATATCCTACTTGTGGTGCATTATTTGATGTTAATTATGCTTAATGCTTGCTTATGAGATTATTTGTTTCTTGGTTGGTTGCTTCCCAATCTTATGCTCGCCTTCATTTTGAACTAAATATGACCTCTACTTGTGCATACAAAATCCTTTAAACCAGTTTTGCCACATGAGTCCACTATATCTACCTATATGCGGTATTCTTTTGCCATTTTTAATTTCCAAACTAAACTTCTCTTTTGTGTTTTTGTTTCGCTCGCGGAGCGGTGAGGGGTGGCTAATATTTTCCATGCTAAATGTGGTATTCTCAAGATGAGTATTTATTTACTTCTCATTTCACGAGAGTAAGGCAAATGTATTAGGGATGCCCAGTCCCGAAATGCAAAAAAAGAAATGAATTTACTTAATGTTGTCAAATATTAAATTCCTTGGAAAGTTTTGGTATGGAGGGCACCCGTGGATACGGTTAGCCATGCAGAATGAAAGTTATGGTGGAAAAAGGAATGAACTTTATGTTCTGTTTGGGAACTGCCTATGGCATATCTAGCATGGAAAGTGTTCAGAACACTAAGTCCTTTTCGTTGGTGGGATGGATGCACCTCCCAAAATGTTTTTGTCTCTAAATTTTTCGCTTTGAGCTATGGCACCTCTACAAATACCTACTTCCCTATGTGAAGGGTCTATCTTTTACTTTATGCAATTTTTTTATTTTGAAATTTGAGTCTCCACCTTCTCTTATAAAAAGCACCAACTAGGAGGCAATAAGGTCGTGCTCAAGTATTAGGTGCAGTTAATATTCGAGTGTGTTTCATGAATGGATCAATGTTTGAGCATGATGGGCTAGGGATAACTTATTTTAGCATTGATATTTTGAAAGACATGGTTGCTCGTTGATATGCTTGAGTATCTAAATTATTATGTCAAAACTAGACTATTGCTTTGAATCACATAAAAATCCAAATGTCCATGCTATAATGAAAAGAATATGATATGACTTGATGAACAATACTCCACATCAAAAATTCTGTTTTTATCACTTACCTACTTGAGGACGAGTAGGAGTTAAGCTTGGGAATGCTGATACGTCTCCAACGTATCAATAATTTTTTATTGTTCCATGCTGTTTTATTATCAATCTTGGATATTTTATAATCATTTTATACTCATTTTATATCATTTTTTGTACTAACCTATTGACATAGTGCCCAATGCTAGTTCCTATTTTTTCATGTTTTTTACATCGCAGGAAATAAATATCAAATGGAGTCCAAATGGCACAAAACTTTACGATGATTTTTTATGTGCCAGAAGAAAGGCAATGGGCCCTAGTTGCACCTGGGGGGTGCCCCAAGGGGGGGGACCCACCAGGGCGCGCCAGGAGGCCCTGGCGCACCCAGGTGGGTTGTGCCCACCTCAGGTGCCCCATGGACCGCCTCTTTGCTCTATAAATACCCAAATATTCCCAAACCCCTAGGGGAGTCGATGAAATATTTATCCAGCCGCCGCAGAGTCCAAAAACACCAGATCCAATCTAAACACCATCACTGAGGGGTTCACCACTTCCACTGGTGCCTCTCCAATGATGCAGGAGTAGATCCTTGTAGACCTTCGGGTCCGTAGTTAGTAGCTAAATGGCTTCATCTCTCTCTCTCTTGATCCTCAATACAATGGTCTCTTGGAGATCCATATGATGTAACTCTTTTGCGGTGTGTTTGTTGGGATCAGTGAACTTCGAGTTTATGATCAGATCTATGTTTTTATATCCATGAAAGTATTTGAGTTTCTTTGATCTCTTTTATGCATGATCTCTTATAGCCTCGTATTTCTTCTCCAATATTTGGGTTTTGTCTGGCCAACTCGATCTATTTATCTTGCAATGGGAAGAGGTGCCCGGTAGTGGGTTCGATCTTATGGTGCTTGATCCTAGTGACAGAAAGGGAACCGACACATATGTATCGTTGCTAGTAAGGATAAAAAGATGAGGTCTATATCTACCGCCATATAGATAAATGTATCTCGTCTACATCATGTCATTGTTCTTATTGCATTACTCTGTTTTTCCATGAACTTAATACACTAGATGCATGCTAGATAGCGGTTGATGTGTGGAGTAATAGTAGTAGATGCAGGCAGGAGTTGGTCAACTAATCTTGGACGTGACGCCTATGTAATGATCATTGCCTGGGTATCATCATAATTATTTGATGTTCTATCAATTGCCCAACAGTAATTTGTTTACCCACTATTTGCTATTTTTCTCGAGAGAAGCCACTAGTGAAACCTACGGCCCCCGGGGTCATATTTCTCATATATTTGCATTGCGATCTAATTTTTCCTTACTTTTATTTTGAGATCTATTAAACCAAAAATCCAAAAATATATTGCTGCAATTTATTTTATTTGGCGTTTGATCTATCAATATTTACAACTTTCTCCCGTCGCACGCCAATTTCTGGCGCCGTTACCCGAAAGGGATTGACAACCCCTTTAACTCGAGCCAATGGCAAGGATCGAGCCAAGCTTGACGAGTGGTTCCGATCCCACGCCATGGATCAGCTCGAGAAGCTAAGTTATAATGATGGGCATATGTGCTTGCTGCCAACGTCCGCGCTCCGCTTCGCACCCACGCTGTGCCTTGCCAAGTTCATGAACTGCCATCCCCCCTTAATGACGCACCCACTCTTTTCCTACCACGACTGTACTGCGCTCGAGTTCCTGCTCTGCGGCTGTACTACACTCGAGTTCCTTCGTCTTCAGGCGATGAATTGGTCAAGTACCTTGCACATCACCTCCAGGACTCTCCGGACTATTTATGTGTGTTGCTGGTGCTACAACGAGAGATCACAAAAGGTGGACCACAATATGGTCATTCAGGAAACACCTTCACTTGAGAGATTACTTGTAGTTGATCAACAAGGTCCAAAAAGAATCAATGTCATTTCTGCGCTGAAATTGAAAGTGGTGGGCTACTCGTCTGTCAAACACTACAACTTTCAGGTACAACAGTCGACTTATATACCTCTTCTTCTTGATATCAATGTTATTTCTAGTTTTGAAGATGTATGTTCATCTGTCATCCAGCGAAGCTTCACCCAGACTGTGGGCACAGTGAAGGTCTTGGCACTAGAATCTGTCGTCCTCAACCTAGACCAAGTTTTCAGTTGCCTGAGATACTTTCCGTGCCTGAAGAAGTTGTATATCGAGGTGATGTTCCTTTCCTATTAAATGTTAACCATAAGGGAGTTCAATTTTTTGCACCTTTTCCCAAGTATACAATGACAATGTACTATGATTTCTGAAGGAATTTTGGAGCATTTTAGGACATACACCCCCACCCCATATTGGTTGCTTCATTTATATGGTTACAATCGTCCATAAGCATTTCTCCTTTGGATTCATCTGTACTAGATTTCTTAGGGAATTTTTCATCCAATCCAACCTCTTGTGAATAAGGCTACATGTTTCTAGATTGTAATCAAATGCCCATGTTAATCATGCCAGATCGAAGATGGCACGTTGGTGCATTTTACAAATCGTGCAAACCAAATGGGCGTGTAGCGGTGTTCAAAACTGCATGTAGGAACTAACACGTTCTCTTCTTTTGCAGTGCATATTATGCCTAGTGGATGATGTTTATAGCGACAATCGCATTGAATTCCTAGATCTTCATCTCTCAAATATTACTTTGAACTCCTAACGAGGGACCCCATCGGAGATTACACTCGGCAGGTTCTTTCTTGCTAGAGCAAAGTTGATAAGTGTACTGAGCTTGAACACGCATTTAGTTAGGAAAGATCAATGCCAAACTTCATATGGGAAGAACATATGGCAAAGCAATTGAAAGTTATTGTGTCAAACCCATACATGACTTGTCAGCGGCTGATCCCTTTTCAGAAATGATGCAGCTTGCAATGTTTGAATTTGGGCGTTGTAATGTTTGAATTTGAACCTTGCAATATTTATGGTATTTGTTATATTGTACAGTTTCTGTTCTCTTGCCTCAATGCAAACAATTCATCCGGTTGAACCGCATGTCGTACATCGCACACACCTTGATCTGGCTGACCGTTTCTTTTGTGTTTCCTAATCACAAATATTTCATCCGAGTGAGCTGTATGTTGTACATCGCACACACCTTTATCTGGGTGACCGTTTCTTTTGTCTTGCCCAATCAAAAATAGTTCATCTGAGTGAACTGTATGTTGTACATCACACACACCTTCATCTGGCTGCCCGTTTATTTTGTTCCTAATCATCGAAAACGGTCAATTGAACTGAATCGTATGCCCTGAATCACACACGCAACTAATATCTGAAGCATGTTTGATGCATCCGTCATCACAAATGTTTTGTGCCTTTTTCGATGGTTTTTTACACCACAGTTTGCGATTATTGCATCGAACACAGTTTCGTCGAAGGGTCTCTGATTGTAGTGTCGCGTTAGTAGCATACTGAAGTAGCGGTTCAACCCAAATTTATAGATTTGACACAAGGGGAGCCAAATAATATTTGTAAGTACTAGCAGTTGAGTTGTCAATTCAACCACACATAGAGATTAAATATCTGCAGCAAAGTGATCAATAGCACAATAATATGATAGTTTTGATAGCAGTAGTAACAACAGTATTAACATTAATAGTGATAGCAATGATTTTGTAGCAATTTTAACAGTAACAGTAGCAGTAGTAACCTAGCAAGAACAATATGTGGAAAACTCATCGGCATTGGATCGGTGGATTCATTGGATGATATTCATCATATAACGGTCATAACATAGGGCGATACAGAACTAGCTCCAGTTCATAAATATAATGTAGGCGTGTATTCCATAAATAGTCATACGTGCTTATGGAAAGAACTTGTATGACATCTTTTGTCCTACCCTCCCGTGGCATAAGGAAACTAAGGGTTATTAAGGTCTCCTTTTAATAGAGAACTAGAACAAAGCACTAACAATAGTGAATACATGAACTCCTCACACTATGGTCATCACCAAAAAGTATCCCAATTATTGTCACACTAGGGTTTAAGGATCATAACATGTAATAGGTGAATATGACTGCAAGATCGGATCTAGGACATAGATATAATGGTGAAAACATAAATAGTTTAGATCTGAAATCATGTCACCCTGGCCCTACGTGACAAGCATTAAGCATGGAAAAGTCATAACAACCTCAGAACATAGTGAATACTAGGGATCAAGCCCTAACAAAACTAACTCTATTACATGATGAATCTCATCCAATTCCTCATCAACCAGCGAGCCTATGAAGGAATTACTCACTCCCAATGGGGAGCATCATGGAATTGGTGATGAAGGAGGGTTGGTGATGACGAAGATCGAAGATCCCCCTCTCCGGAGCCCCAAACGGACTCCAGATCTGGCCTCCCGATGAAGAACAGGAGGTGGCGGCGGCTGTGTATCGTGAAATGCGATGAAACTGCTTCCTCATTTTTTCTCCAAAAATAGGATTAGGGTCTGCGGGGCCACGAGGTGGGAACAACCCACCAGGGTGCGCTAAAGGGGGGGGCACCCAGGTGTCTTGTGCCAAGCCGGGGCCCCCCTCTGGTGGGTCTTGGCTCCACTATTTTTATTTTATTGTAAAATAATTCTCTGAAAAGTTTTGTTCCATTCTCAGAACTTTTATTTCTGCACAAAAACAACACCATAGTAGTTCAACTGAAAACAACGTCAATGCGGGTTAGTTTCATTCAAATCATGCAAATTAGAGTCCAAAACAAGAGCAAAATCATTAGGAAAAGTAGATACGACAAAGACGTCTCAGTACGAACCATGGAGAAGTTGGAATACAGTTTATATTACACCAATATAAATTTAGAATGAATTCACCACAGTACATTAAGTGGTGGTTTGCTCTATTATACTAACGGATCTTATGATTTTTCTGTTCAGTTTTGTGTTGTGAAGTTTTCAAGTTTTGGGTAAAGATTTGATGGACTATTGAAAAAGGAGTGGAAAGAGCCTAAGCTCGGGGATGCCCCAGATGGCATCCCCTCTTTTGTTTTCAATCCATCGGTAAATTTACTTGAGGCTATATTTTTATTCACCACATGATATGTGTTTTTCTTTTTAGTTTCCCACAATCATTCTTCTTGTACACACCTTTCGAGAGGGACATGCTTTAATCATGAATTTATTAGAGTACTCTATGTGCTTCACTTATATCTTTTGAGCTAGGCAGTTTTCTCTAGTGCTTCACTTATATCTTCTTAGAGCACGGCGGTGGTTTTATTTTATAGAAATTGTTCAACTCTCATGATTCACTTATGTTATTTTGAGAGTCTTTAAACAGCATGGTAATTTTCTTAGGTTATGAATTTAGTCCTAATATGATGGGAATCCAAGAGGGATATAATAAAAACTTTCATATAAAGAGCATTGAATAATATGATAAGTTTGATTCCTTGCATTTGTTTTGAGATATAAAGATGGTAATATTAGAGTCATGCTAGTGAGTAATCGTGGATTGGTAGAAATACTTGTGTTAAAGTTTGTGATTCACGTAGCATGCACGTATGGTGAACCGTTATGTGATGAAGTCGGAGAATGATTTATTCTTTGATTGTCTTCCTTATGAGTGGCTGTCGGGGACGAGCGATGGTCTTTTCCTACCAATCTATCCCCCTAGGAGCATGGGTATTAGACTTTGTTTCAATGGCTAATAAACTTTTGCAATAAGTATGTGAGTTCTTTATGACTAATGTTGAGTACATGGATTATACGCACTCTCACCCTCCACCCTTGCTCGCCTCTCTAGTACCGCACAACTTTCGCGGGTGCATTAAACCCAGCATATACCCTTCCTCAAAACATCCACCATACGTACCTATTATGCCATTTCCATAGCCATTCCAAGATATATTGCCATGCAACTTCCAATGTTCCATTTATTATGACACATACCATCATTGTCATATTGTTCTCGTATGCATGAGGCATTCATATAGAGTCATATCTTTGTTCTAGTATCGAGTTTTAATTCTTGAGTTGTAAGTAAATAAAAGTGTGATGATCATCATTATTAGAGCATTGTCCAATGTGAGGAAAGGATGATGGAAGCTATGATTCACTCACAAGCTGGGGTGAGTCTCCGGACTTTAAGAAAATGAAAGAGGCCAAAGAAGCCCAAATAAAAAAGAGGCCAAAGATGCCCAAATAAAAAAGAGGGCAAAGAAGCCCAAACAAAAAAATGAGAGAAAAAGAGAGAAGGGCCAATGTTACTATCCTTTTCCACACTTGGGGTTTGAAATGGCACCATGTTCTTCATGATAGAGAGTGTCTTATTTTATCACTTTCATATACTAGTGGGAATTTTTCATTATAGAACTTGGCTTGTATATTCCAATGATGGGCTTCATGAAATTGCCCTAGGTCTTCATGAGTAAGCGAGTTGGATGCACACCCACTTAGTTTCTTTTTGAGCTTTCATACACGTATAGTTCTAGTGCATCCATTGCATGGCAATCCCTACTCACTTGCATTGATATCAATTGATGAGCATCTCCGTAGCCCATTAATTTCCCTCGTTGATGTTAGACTTTCACCTTCCTTTTTGTCTTCTCCAAAACCACCATATTCTATTCCACCTATAGTGCTATATGTTGGGGAACGCAGTATTTTAAAAAATTTACCTACGATCACGCAACATCTATCTAGGAGATGCATAGAAACGAGATGGGAGAGTGTGTCTACATGCCCTCATAGAGCGAAAGCGGAAGCGTTTAGTAACGTGGTTGATGTAGTCGAACGTCTTCGCGATCCAACTGATCAAGTACCGAATGCACGGCACCTCCGCAATCTACACACGTTCAGCTAGGTGACGTCCCTCGAACTCTTGATCAAATTGAGGCCGAGGGAGAGTTTTGCTAGCACGACGGCATGGTGACGGTGATGATGAATTTACTGATGCACGGCTTGGCCTAAGCACTACAATAATATGATCGAGGTGTAAAACTGCAGAGGGGGCCACCACACATGGCTAAAGATCAACTTGTGTGTCTATGGGATGCCCCCTCCCTCGTATATAAAGGAGGGGGAGGAGGTCAGCCAGCCCTAGAGGGCGCGCCCAAGGGGGGGGAGTCCTACTCCAAGTAGGAATCGGCTTCCCCCTTTCCTAGTCCAAGTAAGTGAAGTAGGAAGGAGAGGGAGAGGGAAGGAGGGGCCGCGCACCCCTCACCTAGTCCTACTCGGACTCCCCTTGGGGGGGCTCCACCTCTTGGCTGCTGCCCTCTCTCTCCCCTAAGGCTCATTACTTCCCCGTGGGGTTCCGGTAACCCCTCCGGCACTCCGGTTTTATCCGAAACACTTCCAGTGTCCGAATAACTTGGTCCCATATATCAATGTTTATGTCTCGACCATTTCGAGACTCCTTGTCATGTCCGTGATCTCATCCGAGACTCCGAACAACCTTCGGTACATCAAATCACATAACTCATAATACAAATCGTCATCGAACGTTAAGCATGCCGACCATATGGGTTCGAGAACTATGCAGACATGACCGAGACACATCTTCGGTCAATAACCAATAGCGGAACCTGGATGCTCATATTGGTTCCTACATATTCTATGAATATCTTTATCGGTCAAACCGCATAACAACATACGTTGTTCCCTTTGTCATTGGTATGTTACTTGCCTGAGATTCGATTGTCGGTATCATCATACCTAGTTCAATCTCGTTAACAGCAAGTCTCTTTACTCATTCCATAATGCATCATCCCACAACTAACTCATTAGTCACTTTGCTTGCAAGGCTTATAGTGATGAGCATTACCGATAGGGCCCAGAGATACCTCTCCGAAACACAGAGTGACAAATCCTATTCTCGATATATGCCAACTCAACGAACACCATCGGAGACACCTGTAGAGCATCTTTATAATCACCCAGTTACGTTGTGATGTTTGATAGCACACTAAGTGTTCCTCCGGTATTCGGGAGTTGCATGGTCTCATAGTCATAGGAACATGTATAAGTTATGAAGAAAGCAATAGCAATATACTAAACGATATAGTGCTAAGCTAACGGATGGGTCTTGTCCATCACATCATTCGCTAATGATGTGATCTTGTTCATCAAATGACAACACATGTATATGGCTAGGAAACTTAACCATCTTTAATTAACGAGCTAGTCTAGTAGAGGCATACTATTGACACTCTATTTGTCTATGTATTCACACATGTACTAAGTTCCTGGTTAATACAATTCTAGCATAAATAATAAACATTTATCATGATATAAGGAAATATAAATAACAACTTTATTATTACCTCTAGGGGATATTTCCTTCACTATATCCTTGGCTCACGCTCATGTATTGCGTGTAAGTTGAAAATGTTTGAGAACACTAAAAGTATGAAACAATTTTTGGGCTTGTCATCAGGGTTGCGCATGATGAAATAATTTGTGTGATGAAGATGGGAGCATAGCTAGACTATATGATTTTGTAGGGATAACTTTCTTTGGCCATGTTATTTTGAGAAGACATGATTGCCTTATTAGTATGCTTGAAGCATTATTGTTTTTATGTCAATATTAAACTTTTGTTTGAATCTTATGGATCTGAATATTCTTGCCAAAATAAAGAAGATTGCATTGATAAATATGTTAGGTAGCATTCCACATCAAAAAATATGTTTGTATCATTTACCTACTAGAGGACGAGTAGGAATTAAGCTTAGGGATGCTTGATACGTCTCCAACGTATTTATAATTTTTGATTGTTCCATGCTATTATATTATCTGTTTTGGATGTTTTATATGCATGAATATGTTATTTTATATTATTTTTGGGATCAACCTATTAACCTAGAGCCCAGTGCCAGTTTTGCTTTTTCCTTGTTTTTGACTTTTTCAGAAAAAGAATATCGAACGGAGTCCAAACGGAATAAAACTTTACGGTGATTTTTCTTGGACCATAAGAAACCTATGAGCCTTGGAGAGGAGGCTAGAAGCTTCACAAGGAGGCCACATGCTATAGGGGCATGCCGCAGGGCTTGTGGGCCCCTCGGAGGTCTTCCAACCCTAATTCCACCACTATATATTCTCAAATATTCCCCCTACACCAGAGGGCACACCAAAAATAATTTCCCACCGCTGCAAGCTTCTGTTCCCGTGATATCCCATCTTGGGACCTTTTCCAGCACTCGGCCATAGGGGGCTCGATCATGGAGGGCCTCTACATCAACCTTACTGCCCTTCCAATGAGGCGTGAGTAGTTTACCACGGACCTAAGGGTCCATAGCTTGTTTCTAAAAGGCACTGTTACGCATCGGTGCTACACAAATGGTTTTTAACTCCTTTCCGCGACGGCATTTGGAACTGTCGCGAAGTGTGTGTGGGCAATAGGGGAGTCCTTCCCACACGACTAAGAAACCGTCGGGGATAGGGAGCCAAGATGCATATACGGTAGTCCTACTCGTTTGTGCTCGCATTGCCATCATAGTTGGTATTCTGGTGCTACGTTTACGATGCGCGGCCCATCAAAAATGGTTCACTATTATAGAACGTGTATGATAAGCATGCAATCACAAACATTCATGTTTCCCAAACTGTATGCAGTAACTAATTAAGAAGATTAGCTAATCGTTGTACGAGCGGCAGACAGGATTACGAGATGTCGGACCGTCGTAACATCATCATACACGACAACTATCACACACGCTATTCTGTGATGCAACGTTTATGTCGGTGTACAAAAAGAGGAGTACACTTTTTGTACCCCTATAACTGTGCACGAGCAGTCTGAGCCGCGGATACCACCACACCAAGCAAGGCAAGGGAGGTGAGCCAGGGTAAGACCGAAGCTCAAGAGAACTAGAACGACGCCAAGGCCAAGACCACGAAGAGCAAAGGGGACGAAGCGGACTCCCCCGGCAAGATCCTTGCCGGGAGACAGTTCTAGCAGCCCCGGCAAGACCCTTGCCGCGGTGACTCGTCTCGCGCCTACGGAGCAAATCACCCTTGAGTCCACTGCCTCCAAAGGGAAAGGATTCGGGAGACATCCTCGTGGCGGCATGCAGATCTTTGTGAGGACATTCAAGATCAGATACACACTAAGGAGACGAAAACCCTTGGCGGGATCCCAGCTGAGGAAGACCACAAGGCCCCCGGCAAGCGCCTTGCCGGGGATGACAGCAGGCGCCTCGGCAAGACCCTTGCGGGGGCCCCGGCAAGGCCCTTGCCGAGGACACCCGCAGGGCCACCATCAGGCCCACACCGACTAAACCTCCACCACCGCATGCATGCAGCTGCCGGACCAACCAGCTGGGCAGGCACCCGCGTGGCGGCATGAAGATCTTCGTGAAGACCCACCACTGTGCCACCTCAGCTGCCTGCCTACCTACATGGCATCGCAGGCGTCGCTGGCCAGGGCGCATGTCGACACAAGAAGGAGCGGCGACGGAGGAGACAGGTTTCTCCCCCGTCCCCAATAAAGTAAGGACACCTAAGCAAGATGCATTAAATGCGCCTTGTCATGTGATGCGAAGGATAACCTCGCAGCACTGTACCCTTTCCACCTCCTGTGTGCCACTGTGGCAACTCCTTTTTTCTATAAAAGGAAGCCCGAGGCGACCAGAGGAAGGATTCGGCTTTTTGGAGCTCCTCACGCCCCATAGCTAGCTCAAGAACACAGATATACAATCCACCAAAGCAGGAGTAGGGTTTTACGCATCCTCGCGGCCCGAACCTGGATAAACGAACCGTGTGCTGTCTGTTTGATCCGCTCTTCTCTCGACCCCTCGCCCCGCTAACCACAGTAGGGATTCTTGTGATCCCATAGGTATCGTTCCCATCGACATCGAGGGGCGCAGCTGTGAGAATCGGCTTTAGCAGTTAGTTCGGCGCTTCTTCATCATCATGGCGCCCAAGAAGAAGATGACGGTGGCGGTTGGCCAGTCGGAAGCCGGACAGCCCGTCCCGACGCGGGCGAGCAGCGGACCTGTCGCAGAAAGGACCCGGGGCGCTGCTCGTGAACACCAACACCATCCCAGCAGCCGGAGTTTGGGAGGCGGCGATGTTTGTGCGCCTGGTAACGGGCCACACGTCGCCAAATCCAAAGGCAGAGCCAAGCCCTTCACGGGTGGAGCGGGGCCTTCCAGGGTCATCACCGCCCCGCCCGAAGGCGACACAAGGGCCTCCAAGACTCCCAGGCCGGCGCCAACAGCGTGCTCCTCCCAGGCAGCACGCGACGATCGGCGTAATCACGCCGAAGATCCCGGGCGTCGCCGCGGGAAGATCCCCGAGCGCCACTCCCGGGACATAGAAGACCTGCCCACTCGCCAAGGCGCTGGTGAAAACGGCATCCGACCGCGGGGTCATGATAGAGCTCCTTCTGACATGGTCAAAAGTCGAAGCGCGTCGCGATCCATGCAGGTTTCGCTGCCACCGACGCCAGCAGAGGCCCTAGCGCGCAGTTGCTCCTCGACTTTCCTCCCACTACGAGGAAACTCGACGAATGGAGAGCCACTATGTGAAGCCTTGTTGTGGTGGCCAACAAAGATGAACCAAGTCCGGTGGGGCCCCTGGGTCGACGCTCCGATGGGGACCAGTGGCGGAAAAGCCGGCGGCGCCGCGACCATGGTGCATTCACCTCTTCCCCATCCGGTACCACGGACGCCGGCTCGTCGCGACGTCGCGGGCGACGACATCTCCATAGCATCATCTGACCCGCGGACCCACTGTGACCAGCGCCAAGTTCTTCGGGAACGAGCCCATGAAGACGCTTGAACCACTATCGAGCGCCAGTGCGGAGCGAGCCACCAGTCAGATAGGCGAGCAGGACCTGCTGTGAACCACCCGGCCCCGGAGAGCCCTGGAGGCCTACCTTACGAGGTAGGCTGTCCGGCTTTTACCCGTGAGCTGTGGCAGTTCCAGTGGCCCACTCACCGCGCCTTCAAACCTGACATTGGCGAAAAGTACAACGGCAAGACTCACCCGTCTGAGTTCCTCAGCATCTACACCATCACGATGCAAGCCGCCGGAGCCCGCGACGATAAGGTGCTTGCGAATTACTTTCCATTGGCTCTTAAACCCAACGCCATGTCATGGTTGATGCACTTGCCGGTAGACTCTATTTCCTCCTGGTCGGATTTGTGCCATGAGTTTGTGGGTGCCTTTACTGGAGGTCACCAAGCCCATGTCCAAGCAAGCGACCTCCATGTCATTCCCCAGAAGGGAGGCGAGAGTCTGCGCAAGTATATACATAGGTTCAGCCAGGTACAGTACAATATCCCTAATGTTCACCCTGCCGCCATCATCAGCGCGTTCCATCAGAACGTGCGCAACAGCAAGATGTGCAAAGAACTGGCAATGAACAAGGTGAAAGATGTGGCAGAACTCAATGTTCTTGCTGACAGATGTGCCCGAGCTGAAGAGGGAAGGAAGTACCCCGGCAACGATGCCGGCGTGGAAACCGACTCCTCAGATGAGGATACTGCCGCCCCGGCGAAGAAAGGCCGGCGCCGCAACAGGAAGCGCAAAGGTAAAGCTGTGCTTGTCATTGAGGGATCTGACAACGCCGGCTCCGCGAAGAAAACCAAGGCAGATGACCCCGGCAAGGAAATTGCCGGATGTGTCACCTGCCGGGCCTTGGCGGCTGCCGAGAAGCCAGGAAACTCCGACAAGCAATACTGCAAGATCCATCGCACCAAAGGCCATGATCTCCAGAACTGCCGACAGGTTGAGCTCCTTGCTGAGAAGTAGAGGGCTGAATATGAGAGGCGGGACAAGGAGAAAGGCCAGGACGGTGTTGAGGGGTCCGGCAAGAAGCGTGACGGCCAGGCGGGCCGTCGTGGCAAAGATAAACAGCGGGAGAGGCCCGCCCGGGGCCGTGACAAAAAGCCAGAAGACGATGATCACGAAGAGGACGATGAGTCTGGTGACCAAGAATTTCAGAAAGCTATAGAGGCCATGTGCATCGATGGCGGCGCCTCGCTGCATACCTCTCACCGCCAGCTTAAACAGTGGGCGCGTGAGATTACAGCGGCGGAACCGTCGTTTGATGCCCAAAGGCCGCTAAAGTGGTCCAGCACACCTATCATTTTTGACACTGAGGATCACCCTAATTGCACTACTGCAGTCGGGTGCTTGCCATTGTTGGTTTCACCAACAATACGCAACCTCAAGGTGACAAAGATGCTAGTCGATGGCGGGGCCGGTCTGAATTTAATCTCGCCTGCCGTGATCGAGAAATTGCAGATTCCTGATGAAGACCTCGAAGAGATGGGCACGTTTCAGGGGGTCAACCCGGGAAGAAGTCAACCAAAGGGAAAGGTCACGTTGCCCGTGACTTTTGGGAGTGATCTGAACTACAGGACAGAAAGGATTGTGTTCGACGTTGGCAAGATCCCCTGGCCTTACAACGGGATCCTTGGTCGCCCAGCGCTGGCCAAGTTCATGGCGGAGTCACATTACGCCAACAACACCCTGAAGATGCCGGGGCCTGTGATGATCATCATTGTCCCATCAGACAAGAAGGATGCGCTAATTTGTGCTGACCAAATCTACCAACAAGCAGTTGCAGTAGCTGCCACTGCTAAGGCGCTTGCTCCTGCCGTTGGAGCCCCGAGAAGGCAAAAGAATAAGACCGGTGAGACCTCAGGCACCCACTCCAGTAAGCGCACCTCTTCGGAGTGTAGCGCTCCCGTCGAGGACGTGCCAGAGAGCTCCGCCGACAGAAACAAGAAGTCCAGGGCCACACCGCCGGGAACCAAGAAGGTTCTGTCAAGGAGGACGACACGGGAGGAGCTTTTACCATAAGCTCCACCCTTGACGACAGATAGGAAGACGCGCTCGTCACCTTCCTGCAGGCGAATGTCGATGTGTTTGCATGGCAAGCATCCGACACCCCCTGCGTTCCCAGGGAGGTGATTGAGCACCACCTTGCTATCTGTCCTCATGAGCGGCCCGTCAAGCAGAAGGTCAGAAAGCAAGCTTTGGAACGACAAGAGTTCATCACAGAGGAGATCCGGAAACTGGAAGCAACGGGTTTGGTAAGAGGAGTGCTCCATCCAACGTGGTTGGCCAATCCGGTGGTAGTGCGCAAGGCAAATGGGAAGTGGAGGCTGTGTATTGATTACACAGATATTAATAAGGCTTGTCCCAAAGACCCCTTCCCGTTGCCGCGCATCGACCAGATTGTTGACTCCACAGTTGGGTGTGATCTGTTGTAATTCGTCGATGCCTACTCCGGCTACCACCAGATCTTCATGACAAGGGAAGATGAAGAGAAAACGGCATTCATCACCCCATGTGGTACGTATTGCTTTATATGGATGCCTTTCGGGTCGAAGAGTGCTGGTTCAACGTTTGCAAGGGCGGTCCAGATTGGTTTTGAACCCCAGCTCCATAGAAATATGGAAGCTTATATGGATGATATAGTAGTCAAAACCAAGAACAGGGCAACCCTCATATCAGATTTACAAGAAACATTTGCAAACCTACACAAGATCAATCTCAAGCTGAACCCTGAGAAGTGCGTCTTCGGCGTCCCGTCTGGCAAGCTTCTCGGGTTCTTTGTGTCACAGCGTGGGATAGAGGCCAATCCAGACAAGATCAAAGCTATAGAGCAGATTGAAGCGCCCAAGCGAGTCAAGGATGTGCATCGGCTTGCTGGTTGCGTTGCCGCCATGAGCAGGTTCATTTCCAAGTCCACCGAGCGCGCCCTTCCCTTTTTCAAAATTTTGAAAAAGGCGGGCCCGATGGAGTGGACACCAGAAGCCGAAGCAGCATTGCAAGATTTGTAGAGGTACCTCTCCTCCGCGCCAATACTAGTTGCGCCTAGGCCACAGGAACCGTTGCTGCTGTACCTGGCGGCAACGAACCAGGTGGTCAGCGCCGCACTAGTGGCGCAGAGAGAAACTGATGATGAGGTAATAGCAGCGACGGAGCCCGATGCCACCGATGCCGAGACGATGCAGCCAATTGAAGTGCCGCCGAAGAAGAAAATGATGCAGCACCTGGTCTACTTTGTTAGTTCCCTCCTGCAGGGGGCTAGATCGAGGTACTCCGGTGTGCAGAAACTGCTCTTCGGCCTTCTTATGGCCTCGAGGAAGCTGCGTCACTACTTCCAAGTGCACAAAATCACTGTCGTCACTCGCCTCCCTCTGCAACGGATATTGCACAATCCGGACGCAACGGGAAGGATCGTAGAGTGGGCACTGGAACTGTCCAGCTTTGGCCTCAAGTTTGAGAGTACCTCGACGATTCAAAGCCGAGTCCTGGCGGAGTTCATTGCAGAATGGACTGCGACGCCTGACGAAGAAACCCAAGAGACTGCTCTCCCCGGCAAGGAGGCAAGTTGCGACTGGATCATGTACTTTGATGGAGCTTTCTCCTTACAGGGCGCCGGGGCTGGCGTACTACTTGTCGCGCCCACCAGAGAGCACCTCAAGTACGTGATCCAGATGCACTTCCCCAGGGAGGTGTCAACAAACAATACGGCTGAGTACGAAGGGCTGCTTGCCTGTCTTAGGATCACGGCGGACCTCGGAATCAAGAAACTCATCGTCAGAGATGACTCGCAACTTGTCTTCAAGCAAGTCAACAAGGATTACCAGAGCCCGTTGATGAAGGCCTACGTCGATGAAGTGAGAAAGCTGGAAGAGCGTTTTGACGGTATACAGGCAGAATACGTTCCCCAAGCAGAGAATGATATCGCTGATTACCTGTCAAAACGCGCTGCCCTCAAGCTACCTGTGGAACCAGGTACCTTTGTGTTTCGGCTAACTTAGCCATCCGTTGATCCATCAACAGAGCAGAACAAGAGGAGAATATCAGGGCCCGGCAAGTACTTTCCCGCCGAGCTCCCCAAAGCCGCCGACAAGGATGTTGCCGGAGACACTAAGCCCGCCACGGGACGACTGGCTCCGACAGAGCATCAAGCTATTGCCATGGAGACAGCCACTCCGATAGCGGAGGAAATGCCTTTAGTCCTCGCCGTCGAGCCCCAGGCTCCAGCGTGGGCACAGCATACCGTCCGATTCCTCCAAACAGGGGAACTTCCTAAGGAGCAGGAAGAAGCGGACAAAGTAGCCCGTCGCTCTACTATGTACCAGTTCGTCGATGACGTCATGTACAGAAAGTGGCCGAACGGCGTGAAATTGAAGTGTATCCCTCGAGAGGAAGGACTGGGGATATTGGCGGAGATACATGGAGGCATATGTGGATCCCACATCGGGTCAAGGGCCCTTGTCGGCAAAGCGTTTCGGCAAGGCTTCTTCTGGCCCACCGCCCTCCAGGATGCGACAACACTAGTCACCAGGTGTGAAGCATGTAAGTTCCATTCAAAGAAGCTTCATCAGCCAGCTCAAGCCCTTCAAACCATTCCTCTCTCCTGGCCTTTCTCGGTTTGGGGGCTCGACATACTGGGCCCTTTCCCCCGCGCTGTCGGGGGCTTTGAGTACTTGTACGTTGCAATCGACAAGTTCACAAAGTGGCCAGAAGTGGAAGCAGTGAGGAAGGTCACAACACAGTCAGTCGTCAAGTTCTTCAAAGGACTGGTGTGCCATTTTGGTGTACCCAATAGGGTTATCACCGACAACGGCACGCAGTTCACAAGCCACACCTTCATGCAATATATTCAAGACCTCGGCAGCAAGGTCCGTTTCGCTTCCGTTGCTCACCCACGAAGCAATGGTCAAGCTGAGAGGGAAAATGCTGAAGTACTGCGAGGCCTGAGGACAAAGACCTTTGACAGAATGCACAAGAGTGGAAGGCGTTGGATTGATGAATTGCCGGCGGTTCTTTGGTCAATCAGAACTACACCAAATCGAGCCAACGGCCAGACACCCTTTGCCCTGGTATACGGGGCAGAAGCAGTTCTCCCTACGGAACTCATATATGGGTCACCTCGAGTACTCGCTTATGACGAGCTTGAGCAAGAGCAATTGCGGCAAGATGACGCAACGCTCCTTGAGGAAGATCGTCTTCGGGCGGCTGTGAGAGCAACGCGCTACCAGCAAGCCTTGCGCCACTACCATAGCCGCAAGGTTCATGCCCGAAGCTTTGAGGAAGGAGACCTTGTTCTTCGGCGCGTTCAATCAGCCAAGAATTCCAACAAGTTGACGCCAAAGTGGAAAGGCCCTTCTCGGGTAATACGAGTCACCAGGCCCGGCGCAGTCCGCCTAGAGATCGAAGATGACATTCCGGTGAGTAACTCCTGGAACATGGAGAATATTCGCAAGTTTTACCCGTGAGGCGTGGCTTGCCGGGCCCCCCGGCAAGCCACCTTTTGTACGAGCCTTGCCGATGACGCATGTAACCCTTTGTACAAAGCCATGCGCAGACCCTGAGCATAAATAAATGAAGCGCTGGCGCCCTAAGTTATAGCATGCATGCTAGGTCGAGTCTCGTCCTTGGTTATGGTTGATAGTGCTTAGCAGCGACTAAACCCTAGCTTAGAGGTCGAGTGTGCGTCTCTTTGTCTTTCTTTTGTCTTCTTTGGTTCACATGACACACAGATATCCGTGCCGAACCACTTGGGGAGAAAAAAAAGAGGAACAGACCAGCATCTAGCCCCGGCAAGTCAGTATTGCCGGGGGCTGCAAGAGCAAAGATTCACCCATGGCGAACCAGGGTTGCCGGGGACTGCAGCTTCAGATAAGTTCTTCACCCCTTATCATGCATTCCATTATGGACTGAGGTATGTGAAACCTCATTTTCCCCTAAGCTACCGTGCTCCCCTAACTCTAGGCCCTAGGGCTCGTTCCTGGGGCCAAGTTTGGTCGTAGTCGTGGCAGCGAAAGGATGAAACAAGGAGCCTCAACCCGCCTCATCCATGCCTCCGCCAAAGGCGTGAGGAAGGTCGAGCGAAGTGGGGAGATGGCAAGGCCTGTTGCCGGGCAAGGAAATGTTTATCTTGAAGATATCAAGGATTTACTCCTTGTCGTGGGTTCCACCCGCAAACAAATGACCCGGCAAGCATCCCTTTTTCATTAAAAAAACATTCCACTCAGGTACAGTCCATAGGGAATGAAAAACATGAATGATGGGATCACAAGTTTTAAATTCAACAAAGGCCCGAAGGCTTACAAACTAAAAAGAGATAAGGTGCCCGTAATCCCTTTCTTGTCCCTCTCCTCGGGAGGCAGGTCAAGGAGGCGAAAAGGACAAAAGGAGCGCCTAGGCGAGCTACGGGTGGCAGAAGACACCAAGAGAACATCTTGGTGGCCGTCCAAAGGCTGGATGGTGATGGCGGCGCCGGAAGCAGAGCTCAAAGATGAGGCGGCGGGACGTCAGCACGCGTCGAAGGCATCGGTGCCCGCGTACTCCGACTTGACGGCCTTGCCGCCCGCCCTCTTCCTCTTCCGCAGCCTCCCAACGCCAGCCGCCCAAGGAGACGACCCCGAGAAGTTCAGGGAGCCGGCGACACAGATGATGGGGTCGTCGGTGCCGCACGGAGCGGCACCCGACACCTAGTCGGACCTGTCATCCTGCCGCCTACTACCCTCGTCGTCGCTGCCGTTGTCCTCCTCGTCACTCCCGCCCGAGGAGGAGTCTTCACTATCAGAAGAGCTCTCCACGCAGCACCTTGCACGGGTCCCAAAGATCCCGAAGACCTTGACGGAGAGAAGACCACCATCCATCAGCTTAAAATGGAGAGTGAGCCCCTCCGTCAAGCGGTGGATATGAGCAAACGTCTTCCATGCCCGATGAAGATACATCATGTGAGGGGCGGGGAAGTCAACGCGGACCCGCGTGCCACTGATCCCGCAGCCCCTCATGTGCAGCCGCAACAACTCCGGCGGATCCAGCTCCATCTCCCGCGCTAATGGAGTCGGGAGACGAAGGCGACGGCGCGGCGGCCGGTGCAGCCTGACGAAGAACTCACAAGGGTCATCCCCAACATGGCCCTCCATTGAAGGAGCTGCTGGCGGAGGCGAGGCCGGCGCGCCGCCCCATCCTCCCCTTCCCCGAGTGCCCCGGCCTCGCCCCCTCCCCCTTCCCCTCGCGGCTGGCTCTGCCACCGCAGGCGCAGGAGAAGGAGGGACGCGTTGTCGAGCGGCGACCCTCGCAGCCACTGTTGAAGGACCGGGATTCCCTCTCTCCATGACGGATGGAAGGGAGGAGCAGAAGCTGAAGGAAGAAGAAGATGAAAGAATGCGGGACGCCATCCCCCCTCCCGCTCTTTATAAAGGATTGGGGTTGGGGCTCGGCCGCCCCGCCCGGCCAATCAAGATACAGAAGGCGCAGGGAGCCAAGACCGACCCGCCGCCCCAACCAGCGACGGCCCGGTTTCCCGCCTCCACTGTTTGCCACCCCAGGCGCATGGGAGACACGTGGCGGACGTGCAGAACTGAGGGGACGGGTGAGACGACCACTCCCCACCCCGTTATCGTGGGGAGTGGACGCCTTGAAGACCGCACCTCAGCCCCATTCAGTAAATGGGTCATGCCTCCACGCCTCCCTCCGTGTATGGGGAAGGCGTGAACCACCCCTTTACTATGATGTGACGCATGCCTGCGGGAACCAACCCCACGCATGCCGCCCACGTCACACGCGCCTCCCCACGCCGCGCCACACGCGGGAATCGTGAGAAGCATAGCGCGTGAAGAATCTTACCGCGGTAAAAACCGCCCCGCCTGCCCGCACACCGTTTTTGGGCCTAGCCCAACAATGCGTTGCGCTTATGTGTGGCCCAGGCCCGGGGGCTCCTGTCGGTGTATGAAAAGAGGGGTACACTTTTTATACCCCTATAACTATGCACGGGCAGCCTGAGCCACGGATACCACCACACCAAGCAAGGCAAGGGAGGTGAGCCAGGGTAAGACCGAAGCTCAAGAGAACTAGAATGACGCCAAGGCCAAGACCACGAAGAGCAAAGGGGACGGAGCGGACTCCCCCGGAAAGATCCTTGCCGGGAGACAGTTCTAGCAGCCCCGGCAAGACCCTTGCCGCGGCGACTCGTCCCGCGCCTACGGAGCAAATCACCCTTGAGTCCACTGCCCCCAAAGGGCAAGGATTCGGGAGACATCCCTGTGGCGGCATGCAAATCTTTGTGAAGACATTCAAGATCAGATACGCACTAAGGAGACGACAACCCTTGGCGGGATCCCAGCCGAGGAAGGCCACAAGGCCCCTGGCAAGCGCCATGCCGGGGATGACAGCAGGCGCCTCGGCAAGACCCTTGCCGGGGCCCCGGCAAGGCCACCATCAGGCCCACGCCAACTAAACCTCCACCACCGCATGCATGCAGATGCTGACCCAACCAGCTAGGCAGGCACCCTCGTGGCGGCATGCAGATCTTCGTGAAGACCCGCCACTGCGCCACCTCAGCTGCCTGCCTACCTACATGGCATCACAGGCGTTGCTGGCCAGGGCGCGCGTCGACACAAGAAGGAGCGGCGATGGACGAGACAGGTTTCTCCCCCGTCCCCGATAAAGCAAGGACACCTAAGCAAGACGCATTAGATGCGCCTTGTGATGTGATGCGAAGGATAACCTCGTAGCACTGTACCCTTTCCACCTCCTGTGTGCCACTGTGGCAACCCCTTTTTTCTATAAAAGGAGGCCCGAGGTGACCAGAGGAAGGATTCAGCCTTTTGGAGCTCCTCACGCCCCATAGCTTGCTCAAGAACACAGATATACAAACCACCAAAGCAGGAGTAGGGTTTTACGCATCCTCCCGGCCCAAACCTGGATAAACAAACCATGTGCTATCTATTTGATCCGCTCTTCTCACGACCCCGCGCCTCGCTAACCAAGTAGGGATTCTTGTGATCCCATAGGTGTCGTTCCCACCGACAGTTTACGATGCATACTTCATCAGAAACAGTTCATGGTTGCGAATCGAGTACGATAAGGCGACTATCACAAAAGTTTAGTTTGCACGCACCGTTTGTGATATTGTCTGACATCACACACGCTTTGCAAATGGCAACTTTGTGCATCCTTGCACACATTTCCTCCCTGTGAACCTTGTCGGATTATGGTGTATATCGCAAATATTTGTGTTTTACCAACCGTGTGTGCCGTAACGACCTGGAGAGCGTAATTTCACCATAATTTAATTGCTAATATTTCAAATTGTACTGGATTTCAATTCAAATTTGAATGTATGTTATAGCTTTATTCATATCCATCAGGTTCAAACAACCAATGCATTATTTGATTCATAGGTACATATGTTCAAGAATTACATCAGAACCAAATAAAGAAGGATGAACCACAGTAGTGTACTTGTACTATTGAAGACGGTAAAGAAAGAGGCGAAATACATTCTGGATGTTGAACAAGGTGAAGCGGAATGCCCATATTGTGCCCTCCTCCATGCAGAAGGCACACACGAATCTAGTCCAACCCCTTGTGATGGCCGACCGTCCATCCTTCTTGGTCTTCATGAAAACATCTAGATAATCATCGTGTTCTGGTAGAAATACTTTAACCTTTGCATGCACACCAATCATGTAGTTTGAGAGATAATCTTGAGTAAACTGCTTTGGCAACCACTACAAATGAAAAAAGATTCAGGCATTGTCATCTAACACAACTCATTATAGGAAGTAAAAAGAAGGTTGGAGAGTTCTTACTTACCATCTTGCAGTTCGTTGTTGTCTTGGATAAATTCTAAACTAATAGTTCAATTGCCATCTTTTGACCAATTTTACTCAAAATCATTATCAGCTTCTTCACTTGATGCTGGTTCATCGATACCTCATTGCCCCATATGCAGAAAGGGTCGAAGCGCGGATCTTTACCAATGACATATGTACCTAAAAGCACCAAGTTAATATTAGAAGCTAAACAACAATTGCACATGATGTAGTATAACGCTCTTTTATAATATCTTATAACATCCGATATGCTCACATATTAGATGAATTAACATCTTGTATTATGGGCCAGAAGGAGTTTCGTGCATTCTTACAAATTATCGGTTGATTAACTGTTGTTGTATCCATGGTAGAGTAGTTTGAGCTAGTTTGGGCTCAAATAGCCCTAAAGTATATCCAAACATTAGGGCTAGTTTGAGCTAGTTGCATCTAACCCACCCAAAAAACTATCCAATCCAAGAGGTGCTAATTGGAGTGAGTTCTCCTACTGCATTTATTGCCAATCTAACCCTTTCATCCAAACACCTCTTCGGATGGAGTTAGTTCAAGGATAGTCATGAGCTAGAAACTAACTCTAACCTCTAGCTAAGTTGAATATCCAAACAGGGTTGTGTTGTTGTTGTTGTTGTTGTTGCTGCTGCTGTTGCTCTTCTATGTATATATAGACATCATCAGAACATTAAGGTAACACTCTTCCTTGTTGCTATGTAGCCTATGATTGCATATTTAGACATTAAGTATAGTGAATGTTTCTATGTAGCCTCAGATGTATTATATATGGCCCGAGTTAACCTAACGATAAACGTGTTACAGATATATACAATTAAAAGTCTGATTCACCGATTAGTCCCTTAACATGCTAAACATCAAACAAAATTATTCACGGCAGACAAAATAATCTCCAAAAGATAGCTTCAGTGTGTAGGTTTAAGCATGCTAGTAAAGCAAAACAAGTAGAAAGGTGTGTTAATTGCAACAAGCCTAACATTTAACAACAAGCAAACATAGTCATTCAAACTAGTATTGTGCCGGTCTAAGTACACTGGTTATTGTTAAATAAAAATGGAAAGGCGTGTTAACTACAAGATGCAGCAACCAAATGTAGTCATTCATAGTGGTATTGTTGAAACTGGTGTTGATGAAATCGAACTGCACAGTTCATATTTGCACATATAGAACATCACATTGTGAATAACTGGAATAAACAAGGCATACTACAAACAACCAAAGATAGCATTTGAAACTGGACATGTGCTAACTACAAACAACCGAACAATCAAAAAACTTTAAAAGAGGCATATGCTAGCTATAACAGGCATAACATCAAGCAAATGTATGCATTCATATCGGTATGTTTAAAACTGGATTGATGAAATGTACTGTATAGTAAATAATTGCAAATGTAGAGCATCACATTGTGAACAACTGAAATAAACAAGGCATACTGCAAACAACCAAATATAGAAATTAAAACTGGACATATTCTCACTACACTAGAAAAGGGACTCGAAAAAACAAATCATGGGTTCCCCCTATGAAGAGGCACAGCAAAACAAATCATGGGTTTCCTCACTTGTCACGGATGGGCTCGTTCCCGTGGGAAGAGCACGAAACCTGTATGAGCTCCATGTTGTCATAGATGGGCTCCTTCCCCTTGGAATAGCACGACTGTAGGGTGCCCTTCTTGATGTTGCAGACAGGCTCTTTCGCCTTGGAATAGCAGATGGGCTCTTTCCCCTTGGAAGAGCCGGAGAGGGTGCCCTCCGCGTGGTTGCCGTCGATGAGGTCTGACTTGGTAGCTGTGGATCCCAAGCGAACGTCGTAGAATGTGTAGTTCAAAAATGACAAAAGGGGCTCGATGGCGATGCAGGATGGCAAATTGTTGACAGCGAGCCAGAGGAGATCAGTAGTGGGGCGATGGACGAGATCGACGGCGGTTGAACCCGAGGGGTTGGGGTGGGCCACTTAACCTATGACATAGCCCACCTCAGGCCGTCGCTGTCGATGACCTCGATGTCGTAGCCGGCATTCGCGACATACCTGCATACTCTAGTCCGCTGATTGAGTGCCTACGGCCTGTAATGGTCGTTCGCTTCCTCGGCGACGTCGGGTGAAGAGACCGCGATACACCTCTTTTGGGCTAGTCGCTCCTCGACATCCACGGGAAGCGTAGCCGGGCTTAGGCTGCGACGCTCTGGAGTAGGGGATGGGGCTGGGGATCTGTGGGAAAGGGACTTTTGGTAGGCGTCATCTAAGAAACTCAAGGCGGCCTGGATATGGAGATCGGTGGGTAAGCTGCATTGGAAAACTGGTAGATGTTGACAATGGAGGCCTTGCGGCGGAGGCGGCGGGGAGCTTCCTAGGGTTTCGAGCAAGGGAGGGTGTGTGTGTGTGTGCGCGCACCCGAGAAGGTTTTGGTGTGTGTGCGTGTGGAGAGGGGCAGGGGTGTGTTTGAGGAAATGACACGGGTACTAAAAATTTTACTACGCGGGAGTTAGATGCGGGAGTGAAATGTTGGGGCTATTGAAAATTTTGATGATGGTGTATCGCACACGGTCCGGAGATAAAAACCATGTGTTATGAAACAAAAAAACCCCGAGGCGGGCATATATTATCGAGGGATGCAGGCGGGATTGGGAACAAGAAACATCACACACGGTCAAAACACAATAATTGTGTGTTATCAAACAGAAAAAATCTACAGGCGGGTAGATATTTTTGAGAGGGGAAGCCTCGTGGAGCCCAATGTACTGTGCATATGTGTGCGTGATAGGGGCACCGGCGTGACACACAGTTAGTTTGAGTGAACCGTGTCTCTTGCGTCATCCGACTTGTCTAATGTTCATAAATTTGGCAAAAAATGCTGTGGGAGAGGGTCAGAACACGAACACGCTTGCATGTGGACCGAATTTATGTATGAAAATGGTGGTTTGATGTTCAAATACCAGATGCAACTTTGATGTGGCACCTATCTTGTAATGCGCACGGTATTGCGTGCCCCCCTCGTGTCGGCACGAAGGGAATCCTAAGCTATGAATGCAAGCCCCCCCAACCGAGGTTCACCTAGCGAAATGCGAAGTAGCTAGCAGCCCCCCTGGTGTCGGCATGAAGGGAATCCTAAGCTATGAATGCATGCCCCCTCCCAACCGAGGTTCGCCTAGCAAAGTGCGAAGTAGCATCCCCCCACACACACTTTCAGTCGGTGGGCTAGAGAGGCATCTCACCAAGATGGATCGTAAAACGGACCAAGAATAATCCACCTTGGTCGTACAACCTCTCTCTTGTTGTTGGTAAAAGTGATGGCCGCCCATGCGACCCCAGAGATGGGCTAGCTCGGCAATAATCACGCAAGTAGCTAGTCCCCGAAGACAACCACTACATGCGTCTGGCCCAAACATATGTATGGAGAGGTGTGTTTTTTAATACACAATGGAACAACTTTAATGTGGCACCGTGATTTTGAACTAGAAATCCCCACACTGAGTGAGGGTTTGGTTGACGATGCATATGTATGTTACACCACACTTCAAGACGATGACGGGGATTCATGCATGCATGCATAGTATATGCGCTCAAACTTAATTAGGTCTGAATGTCACCATGTCATATACTACGATAACACGAACCAAAGGAAGAATTCGCCATGGTAACCAATCTTGTTGTCGGTCAAGGTGATCATGGATGTACACACAGGCCTTCGAATATATAGGCTTGTCGCCGATAACCATGTGAGGGAGTGTACCGTTCGAAGACTACCACTACATGCATATGTATGGAGGTGATGCATGCATGCATGTTTGAATACCATTTCACAACATTGTTGTGGTAAGTGTGTCAAAAATCATACAATCCCCACACAGAGCGAGATCGTTTCATGATGTGTTGTTGTACTAGCCACTTTGACTCGATGGGAGGGATTCATGTGTACAGATGCATGTGTGTGTGCTCAAACTGTATCATGTTAGCCAAGAGCATGACCTATATATATACCATATTACAAGCAAAAAAATAATCTCCTCCTAAGTCAAATTAACCTCTCTCGTTGTCAGGCAAAAAGTAGTGATGGACCAAGCGGGCCCACAGATGGAAATCATCAATAACGCTGATAACCGTTTAAGTGGGTGCAAGGGACAACCACCATTGCTTTGCATGTGTGCCAAACATATGTTGAATACCCAAAATGCACAAGTTTGATGTGCCACATGCCCCAAAAACCGTAAACCCCCCACACAGAGTGAGGTTCATGAAGCATACTACATATGATGGTCCCCTTCCCACTCTTTGACGCATACTATATGCTCCTGCCGTAATACAACCCAAAAATAATCCTCCTCGATGGTTAAATTAATTAACCACTCCCAATGTAGGTCAAAGTGATGCATGCATCGATGACGGCCTCGTGAGCCCACATATGGAAGCATCACACGTGAGTGTCCTACCTAGGATAACCACCGCCTGCATGCATGTGGCCCAGGTGTTGTGTGATGTTTGAATAGCCAATTTCACAACTTTGATGTGGCACGTGCCTCGGAAACCAAAAAGTCCCGACACTGAGTGAGGTGTACTTGTTCATGGGTGTGTACGTATAGTATATATGCTAGTCGCCTCCCACCTCTTCGAAATGTACTATATACAACCATAACACAAACAAAAAAGATTCTACCTTGTTGGTCAAATTAACCTCATTGCCGGCTGTTCGTCAAAGTGATGGACGTTGTCAGAATCATGATTTTGAATCGGATCATAGAATCTTCACTATCAGGATCGTAGAAACGTAGATTCTATGAAGTAAAATCATAGAATCATAGGGGTTAGTTTGGATCATAAAGTCATAGAATCGTATAACAGAATCACGATTATAACAACCTTGCACGGGACAACAGAAAGCATCACACCTGAGTATTGAGTGTCGTATAGCACAACCATCTACTACATGTGGCCAAAACATGTATGTACGAAAGGGTTGTGTAATGTTTTAAATAACAAATTCACGACTCTGATGTGGCACCTGCTGTAGCGCCCAAGATTGGGGCACAACCGCATTTAGAGTGCATAGCAAGGTGGATATCATTACAACATACCATGTACTGAATAGATGAGAACACATGATAAAGGCTTACACTCGCCACAAACTACAACATGAATAGTACTGTTCATCAATACATAGCAAACATCATACAGAAGAGCAGGATCTGACTACGGATGAAATCAAATGAAAGAGAAGAACGGCATCCACCCTGCTAATACCAGGCTCCCCGACCCGGAACATATCCCTTGATCGAAGAAGAAGAAGAAGCAGAATAACCCCAAACAATGAAGAATCGCTCTCACGTCAAAGCATCGCTTTACCTTCACCTGCAACTATTGTTGTAGTAATCTGTGAGCCACGAGGACTCAACAATCCCATTACCATGGGTATCAAGACCAGCAAAGCTTAATTGGTATGGAAAGGATAAGTGGTGAGGTTGTAGCAAGCGACTAAGCAATATATGGTGTCTAACTTATGAGTACAAGAGTAAGATGAGAAACTACGCAACGGTCGCAAACTAGTAATGATCAAGAAGTGATCCTGAACTACTTACGTTCAAACATAACCCAAACCGTGTTCTCTTCCCGAACCTCGTCGAAAAGAGACAGTCACGGTTACACACGCAGTTGGTGTATTTTAATTCAAATCTGGTGTCAAGTTCTCTACAACCGGACATTAAAAACTCCCATCTGCCACATAACTGCGGGCACGGCTCTCGGAAGTTTAAACCCTGCAGGGGTGTCCCAACTTAGCCCATGGCAAGCTCACTATCCATGGAAACAATCCTCCATCACGGGACATCCGATCAAACTCGGGGTCCCGGTGCACAAGACATTTCGACAATGGTAAAACAAAACCAGCAACACCACCCGGTGCGTCGATGCCCCGATAGGAGTCACGCGTATCTCATTCTAAGGACAACATTGTCTATGCTAAGTGGACGATAGCCCAAATTCCATCGAGTTGCCTCAAGGTGGCACCGTCGACTGCTAGGTAGGTGGCCAACACTCTTGCAAAGCATTGGCCCAGGGGGTTGATTAGGAGACCTCGGGGGCCGGCAGGTCCCTATGCAAGTTTTAGTTGTTTTTAGGCAAATGGTAAAACCAATGTTGGGCCTTGCTGGAAGAGTTTTATTCAAAGCGAACTGTCAAGAGGGGCCCATAAACCCTCACCATGTTAGGGATGCAAAATCAAGGAACATAACACTGGTATGAGGGAAACTAAGGCGAGAAGAGTGGAACAAAACACCGAGCAAAAGGCCAAGCCTTCCACCCTTTGCCAAGTATATAGATGCATTAATTAAATATGCGATATTTTGATATCCCGTAATATCCATGTCCTAAGATGGAACAACCTGCAACTGCACATGCAACTAGCAACGCTATAGGAGGGGCTGAGCAAAGCGGTAACATAGCAAAACAATGGTTTGCTTGGATGGTGGAAAAGGTTAGAGGCTAACATGGCAAATTGGGAGGCTTGATAAACAAGTGGTAGGTAGCGTGACATAGCAATAGCATTGAAACAACTAGCATGGCAAAGATAGTAGTGAGATCCAAGGTAACAGTCATCTTGCCTAAAATACCGCTAGGAAGAAGATCAAGTTCATGAAGAAGACGAACCAACGTAGCCGAACAGATCCTCATAATCGCAATGTAACCGGAACTATTAAGGAGAAGTGCAACTGGAAAGAAGAAAACGATATAGTAAACAAACAAGCATAAACATGGCATGGTGCATAATCAAGTATGATGCATGTCTGGTTTCATGAGGCATGACATGGCAAAGTGCAACAAACAATACTACAAATTAAGTGGAACTCAATATGAAACGAGTTGCATATTTACGAAACACCACATTCAAATATTTAGTTCACTCACGTTTATGTACCCAAAAATATTAAATGTTGTTAGACATGGCAAGAGGTGAAGCATAAGTAAACTAACAATTTAAGCAAGTTTAAATGAGGCCGAAAATAACAAACAACAATTTCGGAAAATCCTTAGGCGCATATTTCGAATTTGCTACTGTCCTGCCCTAAACCATATTTTAGAGTTATTAAACAGGAAAATAAAGTGCATCAAGTTAATCTATGCATTTTTCTAGACAAGTTGCATATAAAGTTTATTAAATTCCGAGTTACGGTTATTTAGTTATGAAAAAAATCATTTTAGCATGGCATTTGGGCAAATTTAATCAAACAACATTTTAAACATTTCAAACATAGATGCAAGTGGAATATTATGAAACTAGATGAAATTCTAAGAATTTTACATATTTAAAACATTTTAATCCGATTAACGGTTAGTGAGATATTAAATGCATGAAGTCTAGGGGTTTTTCTGCAAATTTGAAGTTCCTAGATAATTAGCAAATCGCAAAGGCAGGAAAAGAATGCAATGGGCCAAAACTGGCAGGCCCCAAAAGTGCACAGGGGAGGCTTTGGGCAGCTGCTCACGTTGGGCCAACATGCCAGCTGGGGATGCCGTGACCCACGCGGCAGGGCAAGGCGCCGCTGGACCCTAGCGCTCGTCCACGCTGGCGGGATCGAAGGAGGAGGTGGAGGGGGCGCGGTCAATGCTCCAGGACGAGCGGTTCTTGGTGTTGGTCGTCCCCGTCCTTGCGTGCTCGCACACAGAAGCATGGGAGGCCGGCGATAAGGGCTTTGGGAGGTGGATCTGGACCAGATCTGGTCGCGTCCGAGGCTTGGGCGCACTTGAGCTTCGAGATGGAGGCGGCAGACGACATCCATGGCCATGGTGGCTCCTTGTGAAGAGAAAAACGAGGAAGAGATCGAGAGGTGAGACATGGAAGAAAAAGGAGAAGAGGAGCATTGGAGGAAAACGGTACGCTCGCCTGGGTCGCTGACGGGCGACGGGCGGCGGAGGGTCAAGCGGGAGCTCTTGTTCCTGGTCTCCTGCGGAGGAGCTCGGGAAGGCAGGAGCATTGCGGGTATCCATGGCGTCCTGTGGGGCACAAAGAGAAAGAGAGAGTTTGAGAGGCAGAGAGAGAGCACCCGAGAAAGAGAAATAGAGAGTTTGTGAGGCAGAGAGAGCACGAGAGAGAGAGAGAGAGAGAGAAGGAGGCAGGGACATGGCCTGGTCATGGTGCTCCGGCGGGTCGTCGGTCGGTCACAGGAGTTGGACGGGGAGGCGAGGCGGCGACGAGGTGGAGCCAAAGGGAGCTCGAGGTAGCTCAGTGTGGTTGGGCAGGTTCGGGAGGAACTTGGGCAGAGGAGGCAGAGGCGTGCGAGGCCGTGGCCTCGATCCAACCTGGATCGAGCACTGCTGGCTGCGGGAGAGCTCGGGCGTGCGGCTGCATGTGGGAGGCTAGGATTGGAGCGGCGCAGAAAACAAGGGAGGTGGTCGGAGCTGATCGGTGGATCGAGAGGTGTTGGATCAGGTGCGGGCTCTAGTTGGTCTGATGCTGAAACGAGGGAGGGAGAGAGGCTGGCTGCGGGCTTGGATCCCGAGGGAGAGGAGTGGCGGCGGCCGAAGGGAATGGTGGATGGGACGGACTAGGATCTAGGGTTTAGACTAGTGATTTATAGCATGTGGATTTATGGGTAGGGGCTAATCGGACCCTCTGATCGTAATCGAACGGCCGTGAATAAATAGGTTAGGGGAGCCAAAGAAGAAACCAAAGATATTTTAGGGATGTTTGGGGATGATCCGGATCCAACAGTCACGACTGCTCAGGTCGGGTTCAGGACAGTTTCGGACGGGCACGAGAGGGGGTCTAAGAGAGTGAAACTGCTAGTTATCGACTAAAGGGGGGTGAATAAGCGATCTTTGTGAAAGTATTCAAAACACGGGGGCTTTGAAGACAAACAGTACAAATGAACCTATTGATATCCAGCAGAAGGTAGACTACACTAGGCAAGCTATAGTCAAGATTGCAATAAAGTGAAAGCATGAAGACTATCAACAACTAGGTAGTAAGGATCAGGTTGGAAGACAGTATGAAGTCAAACAGTAAATAGTCTTCACTCAGTGAAATCAATCAGATCATACAGGTAAGCAATGACTTCACGAAGACAAATAGTAAAGTAAAGTAAAGTGAAGGATAGAACTAGTTGCTTGGTGAAGACAAGGAGTTGGTAGACCAGTTCCAGTTGCTGTGACAACTGTACGTCTGGTTAGAGAGACTGAGATTTAACTCACAAGACCGTGTCTTCACCTTATTCCCCTTGAGCTAAGGACACCCAGTCCTCACCCAATCACTCTGGTAAGTCTTCAAGGTAGACTTCCAACCCTTCACAGACTTCGTTCACCGGCGATCCACAATGACTCTTGGATGCTTAGAACACGACGCCTAACCGGCTGGAGGATTCACAATCCTCAAGTGTAAAGTCTTCAGGTCACGCCGACAGAAAGACTTCGGTGATGCCTAACACTCTTTGGCTCTGGGTGTTTAGAGCTTTGTTCTCGCAAGGATCTCTCTCAAATGCTTCGGAGGTGGGTTGCTCTCAAATGACAAAAGCCATGCTCTAACTCTGAGCAGCCACCAATTTATGGTGTAGGGGGTGGGCTATTTATAGCCAGGAGGCAACCCGACCTGATTTGTCCAAAATGACCCTGGGTCACTAAGGAACCGACACGTATCCAACGATCGGATTTCAAACACACGTGACAGTTTGACTTGGGCTACAAGCAAAGCTAACTCATCCAGCTCTGGATAAGATTTCCTCTCATTGTCTTCGCTCGAAGACATAGGATTTGGTTGAGCATCACTTCAGTCACTCTAACTTTGTTCACTTGGACCCCACTTAACAATACGGTGGTTCCTATGACTCAACAAAGAAGAAAAGGAAACTACGAAACAACTACGTCTTCGCACTCCATAGTCTTTATATGAATATGGTCTCGTGTCATAATTTTCATCATGAATGTCTTCACGAACCACCATTATCTTCAATGTCTTCACACATTTTTAGGGGTCAACTCTGGTAGGTAAACCGAGTCAATAGGGGACTACACTACTAGGGAAAACCTTATACACAGAATCTTAGCAGCAGCGCGACATAAAAAGAGGCGCTGCTGCTAATTAGTAGCAGCGCGGTTACGGAAAGCGCGTTACTGGTGCAAATTTAGTAGTAGCGCATGATGTTTAAACCGCGCTGCTACAAAAATCCACCGACAGTACACAACGACCTAAGTTTACTAGTAGCGCGGCGTCAGGAAGCGCGCTGCTGCTAATGCCATAGTAGTAGCGCTCTTTTTAGTCACATCGCTGCTGCTAATTTTGAAATTGTCCACATGGTTGGCCCGTTTAGCAGTAGCGCGTGATAGGAAAGCGCGCTGCTGCTACGCTCTTAGCAACAGCGCACTTTTGCTCCCGCGCTACTGCTAAGACGTAGCACCCACCACCTTTTTCCACCTTCCCCTCCCCATCTCCTCTCTACCCTTTCCCCTACCTCCCACATCCTCCCTCTCTCACTCTTCTTCTTCCTCAATACTTCTCCCCCCATTACTCTCCCTCTTCTACCTACCTTTCTCTCTCTTCATTACTCCTACCTATAACTACACCACCTCCATTAATGCATCTCCTTTCTCTTTTTCCTTCCCCCTCCACTAGTTGAAGTTGTCTCCTCCCAAATTAGGTAGCTAGATAGATGTAGCATTTAGTTAAGTGACCTATTTGCCCCTAACTAGATCTATCTTTGTCAAGAAGGGATTTGTGCACTTTTGATCTCCCTACAACATCATCTCCACCGTGTGCTCGATCTCGAGATAGAGGTGATTAAAATTGCATACTTTTGCAAAATGGAAATATGTTTATGTGTGTGTGATATGTTTATGGAAATTTTGTGTGTGGCATGAGTTGACGCTAAATTGTGCTTTTGAGTTGCCTATGTTTTGCCGAAATGTCGATTTATTTCCGTTTCGGCGAATTCCGGGCAAACTCTAGATCTATATATGTCCTATTTTTAAGGAAGGGCATGCCGAATTTTTGTATGACTTTGATGAATGCACGCATTTTTATAGTCAATTTGTTTATTATTACCGTGCAGAGTTGACGATGGTCAGTGGAACGATGGTGGACAGGTGGTTGCGGTCGGCGGTGCAGGACATGAAAGAAAATAACATGACAAAGGTTTTATGTCCCTGTCGAAAATGCAAAGGAATAGTATGGCTCGACCCCTATGATGATGGTCGTGTCGAAGCGCACCTGCTCATGACTGGTTTCATGGATGGCTATACTCGATGGATAATTGAAGATGAGGATGACGATGTTGAGGATGCAGACGGGGCATGTAATGATGACACGGGGCAAGACGAAGAGATGAACGATAATGGCGGCAGGGAAGAGGCCGGACATGGCGGCGGAGAAGGGGCCGGACATGGCAGCGGAGAGAACGACATGGACTCCACGCAGTAGAGTTCGTCGATACTAAGTTCAATCGTGCGGGACCCTCATGTTCAAGCATTGCTTCGCAAGGAGACGAGTACTGGGAGAGCTGCTTCTAGAGAGGAGGCTAAGCTGGAGCAACTAGTGGTAGACTCGAACACAACATTGTATGATGGTTGCAATCCTGAGGTGACCCGCTTGAGTTTCACGCTCCAACTCCTGAAGACGAAGGCTAAAAATAAATGGACCGACACTAGCCTTGATGAGCATCTCAAGTACCTAAAGGATGTTCTTCCCGCAGGTAATCTATGTCCTAGTAGTGTTGATGAGGCCAAAAAGATCATGTGCCCTCTTGATCTGCCACACATTAGATACCATGCATGCATCAACGGTTGCATAATTTATCGGAAGGAGCACGCGGAAAAAACAAGTTGTCCGGTGTGCAATGCTTCTCGATACAAGAAGGCTGGGAAGAAATGCCCCCAGAAAGTGGTATGGTACTTACCGATCACTCCCCGTCTCCAGAGGTATTTTGTAGATCCCAAGGAAGCAAAGCTAATGCGCTGGCACATGGAGAGGAAGAAGCCCGACGATGGAGATGATCCAAAGCTGAGACACGTCAAGGATGGAAGCTAGTGGAGAGCATTGAACAGCTTCTATCGGTATTTTGGATGTGATGCAAGGAACATCGTGCTCGGCGCGTGTACCGATGGCATGAATCCGTTTGGAAATCAGAACACCAACCATAGCACATGGCCAGTGTTTGTATGGATGTACAACCTCCCCCTGGTTGTGCATGAAATCAAAGTACATTCACATGAGCATGCTTATTCAAGGGCTGAAACAACCAGGAAATAATATTAATTTGTATATGGGGCTACTTCAAGTGGAGTTAGACATGTTATGGAAAACACCGGCCAAGACATGGGATGCCAGCAAAGGCAAGTATTTCAACATGAGAGCCGCGCTGATCACGACAGTGCAGGACTATCTCGGTTACTGTGACAAGATAAGCAGATATCTAGACACGGACAAGAAAAGGTTCAGCGGGATGAAGTCCCATGACTGTCATGTGATGATGACGCAGATACTACCTATTGCCCTTAGAGAGATACTGGACAAGCACGTCCGTGACACGCTTATTGGTCTCTTCAACTTTTTCAACGTCATCTCTCAAAAGTCGATCAGTGTGAAGCAGCTCCGAAGGCTACAAGAAGAGATCATTGTGATACTGAATGAGCTTGAGATGTACTTCCCGCCCGCGTTCTTTGACATCATGGTGCATCTGTGTGTCCATATTGTGGATGACATAATAGACCTGGGGCCGTCATTCCTGCACAACATGATGCCGTTTGAGAGGATGAATGGGATCATCAAAGGATTCGTTCGTAACATGTCCTGTCCGGATGGAAGCATAGTCCAGGGCTATTTGACACAAGAGTGCATCTCTTTTTGTGAGAATTTTCTATATGGCGTAGACCAGCCGCCTGGTGTTAGTGTTGGTTTGCCCGTTAACAAGCACGATGGAAGGCTCGAAGGAGAAGGTCACTGCAACGGTCGCAGGGAATTGCACGTGGCATACTCAGATCGACGCAGCGACTTTGAGAGAGCAAACTTGGTAGTGCTACAACATCTAGACGAGGTAGATCCTTTCGTGGCACTGCACAAAGAAATTATCGCAAAGAAGTATCGTGACCGGGGTGTATGCAAGATAGACGCCGAAGTTACTAGAGAGCACAACTCCACTTTCCTGCATTGGTTCAAAGAGCATATTATTGCTAATCCCCCGGAGGAGGGCTCTAAGGATGGATTGCTCATATATGCCTTAGCACATGGCCCCTCGCCCAACCTCGTAACCTATCAGGCATATGATAGCAACGGATACACGTTCTACACGGAGGCCAAAGATATGGACAATGATGATCAGAACTCAGGGGCGACGATGGAATGCATGACCGGCAGCGACAACGGCGCAACTGAATGATTTTATGGAAGGGTCGAGGAGATCTGGGAGCTTGACTACTCTGGACTGCACAACACCGGATGTTCCGTGTCAGATGGGCTAAGAATGTCGAAAGAGAAAACCAGATTTTCACTACCATGACTATACCCGACGCCAAGAGCGCTACCGTGAATGCTATTGCAAAAAACGAACCATGGGTACACGCTAAGCACTTGACACAATGCTTCTTCATAACCGACCCATGCAATCCCAATCGTGTTGTCATGAGGAGAGGCAAAAGGAACATCATTGGAATGGATGGAGTCGCCAACGAGGAAGACTATGATCAGTACGGCAACCCAATGAGGGAAGATGACGATGATGATGAAGTATACGTCAAAAGAAGAATCAATACTACATTACTTAAGAAAAATCGTACTCCATGGAAAAGGCAAAGTCACAATGAGGGGCTCAATTATTCTTCGACGAACAAGAAGGGAAAGAAGCTGACTCAAAAACGAAAACGCCAGCCCTGAGGAATCGGTCAAATGATGTAATATATATATGTTCCTATTTTGTATACACACTTAGCCATTATTATGCATGGGTCCAATGATGTAATATATATGTTCCTATTTTGCATACATATTTAACCGTCAAATGATGCAATATATATCGCCTTCCCTTCGTTCACTGCTCTCGAAAAAAGTGAGAAAAATAAAGGAAAAGAAAAAGGGAAACTGGTTATAGCAGTAGCGCTTTACTGAAAAAGAGCTACAGCTAGTCAAGGTAGCAGTAGCGGTTTCTGTATAAAACCGCTATAGCTGCCTTTAATAGTAGTAGCGCGTTTTGTCTAAACGTGCTACTGCTACGTCCACTTAACCCAAAATTCTCACTCTCCTTGCTTCATCCCGCCTCTTTTCCCCCAAATCCCCACTCTCTTCCCCCCGTTGCACCGCCGCGCCCGACCCGGCCACGATGCTGGCGCTTGCCCCCGACCCTGGCGCGCTCACCCCCGACACGTCGGCCCTCGCCTCCCTCCTCTGCTTCCTCCCCTCCCAACCCCGCCCGTCGTCGGGCCTGCCTCCTCGCCCCTGCACCCTCTGTAAACCACCCCCCTCTCTCTTTGCTAGCTAGGGTTCTTCGGTTTATTTACTTAGGTTTTAGTTATGTTAATTAAGTTATCTATTTAGTTATGAATTTAGATAGGTTTCAAAATTAGCTGAATTTATATGCAAATTTGAACTGGACATGTGATATGTGGATATGTCATGTTTTGGACATGTCATGTTTTGGTAAATGATCCGAGTGGCCTATGTTACACCGGAATGTCGATTCATTTCCGTTCCGATGAATTTCAGGCGCTCGATATGTCCATTTTTTAGCAAAGGTCATGCCGAAATTTACCGTGAATAAAGGCATGATTTGTGCTACATAGTTGGCATATCGAGTGCTGGCACATAGATTTCTTTTTTATGTCATTTCTCATTTATTCATACTTCTAGAAATAAATGAGGACACATTATCATAGGAAACATGTCGAACAACGAAGAAACTGGGCCTTCTGACCAAGATGCATACGAGATGGATTATCAAGGTGAACAAGACTACCTCGACTTTTTGACTGCTAAGCAAGGTTTGCATGTCCGCCTCGATGATTGTACTGACGCCGACATCGACACCGACGGTGTCGGCACCGATGGCGGCGCCGAGACCGGTGGGGAAGGTACCGGTGGGGAAGATACCGGCGGGGAAGGTACCGGCGCCGATGCCGCTACCGAAAAGAGGAAGCATAAGAAGCAGAGGATACGAAAACCTAACAAACTAGGGATTGGATGACTTGTGATCACAAAGATGGCACCTGGCAAGTTTGAGCCGTTAGAGCCGGAAGAACCTCGCAAGTGCTATGGGAACCAAGTAGGATGCATCCTACGGGAATGCGCAAGCATCAATGACGATGACTTAAGGAGTAAAGAACATTTGACGCAGTTGCTCCTAACGAAGTTGCACAAGAGATTCAAGTTCCCTGACCAGGATGATAACATAGAATAACCGTGGGATGATCCGAAGATGAAAAAGATTAACAATCACGCCATGGGCATGTTCAGCAATGATTTGGCCTCCTGGAAAGGGAGGGTGAAACCAGCTATCCAGGCTGAGGAACCCCTGTCCAAGATTCTGGAGGAAAATCCGACACTTACGGAAGAGGAGTTCGAAAAGTTCAAGGACACTTGCGCTACCGAGGAGGCCAAGGCTAAGGCTGTGAAATTCAAGAGCCTTCAGCAAAGGAACATGGGGAAGCATCGCCTTGGAAGCCATGGCTACCTCGGTAAAAGGCCCATATGGGATAAGGAGGACGCGGAATGTGAAGCCGCGGGTCTCCCAGACCCCTTCACGAAGTTCACCAACCCCTTGGAGCGTGACTTCATCAGGGCCCGCTACAAGTGGGACAAGGAGAAAAAGGTTTTTTACACGGACCAGATCACGAGGAAATTGATTAGACTACTGGCGAAGCAACACCAGCTTGTAGCCGAAAGCCCTACTTCTCCGATGAGGCCCAAGTGGGACACCCCTCTCAACCGGGCCTTGAACGAACTTCAGGGACTCCCTTTGGGCCAGTGGCCGCAATATGGTCGTGTGCATGGCGCTAGAGATGTCGCCATGTGGAAGGTGTTTTACAACAAGGGCCTGGAGGCCAAGAAGCAGAAAAAGAAGTTTAGTCAGGCGAACATCGACGCGAAGGTGAAGCTTGCGGTCGAGAAAAAAAATCAGCTGAGGACACAAAAAAAGCAGCCGAGGACAAATATGAGTTGCTATAGCAGGCAGTTAATGCAGTTGTAACTGCCTGTAGAAATGATTTTGCTACTAACTTGGTTCTAGTTATCATCAACTGGACAAAGGAAAATCCAAACAAGACGGTACATGATTTCCCGTTGCCCAGTTTCGTTGGGAGCAACTCCATGAACAACAACACCATCGCACCATCACTTGCCCATACAACTGGGCCTCCTCTCGCAGCCGCTCCCGCTCATAGCAGCCCATCCTCAGTCTCTGGCACGCTCGGTGGGCCTTCGTCTTTGGCTGAGCTCTACGCCATCACGGTAATTAGATGTCACACCAACATATATATATATATAATATTCCATTTTTGTTGCCTTTCGGATGTTTTACGCCACAGACATATGTGTTTGCAGGCGAAAGAAACACCGTGCACCATACTCTACTTGATCAAAGGCCAGAAGGTGGACGTGGGAAAGGGGATGATAATGGATCCCTTGCAACCCACGTTCCACAACCAGCCGATCCCCGCTGGGCACTTCAGGGTTAGCTTGTCCAGTGTGAAATCAGGGAACGAAGATTTGCCTCCTCCAGTACCGCATGTGGGAGCGGACGACGAGACCCCACCGTGGATTGGAAGCCGCAAGGGTTGGGTGCTGCTATGGCCGAAGAATCTTATTCGTCTGGAGCCGGCCAAGAGCACACCAATAACGACACATCAACAAGCATGTGCGGAGACCACCACCCCGCCTACGCAATTACCAGCTCCTATAGTGACGGGTGAGAGCGGCGGACGACATGATGAAGGGGGTGCAATAGTACTGGCTGACGTAATTTGTCTTGTAGAACGGAGAATGGATGATGAGACGGAGGTCGACCCTATGGATTTCCTCAATACAAACGCTAATGACCGTGACATAGAATTGATGAGTCAACCATATAACGAATCGGGCTATCAGCTTGCTAATGAGGATATGGATGATATGCCCGGGCAGGAAGGTCATTGCAGGGATTGCAAAAAGTCTCTCTTCATGAAATCCTCACAGGACACGCCTGAAGATGCCGCCTCAACACAAGCTCAACTAGTCGGGCGCGAGGGTCGTATAGTACTTAGCCCGGGAACACTGGGGCAGGGGTTAAGGAAGGGTCTAGAAGGTGTGCCCAAGAAAAAGGAGAGAAAGAGATCGGGGAAGATAGCTTCCTCCAAACAAGCCAGAGCACATAGCAGCCAGACGATGCATTCCAAAGAGCGTGTACCCATGAAAGGTGCGGCCATGTTCCATCTCACGGGCGAGCCGATGCTACCGCCGAAACCGCTGGAGGCACTATCAGGGGATCTCAGGAGACTGCACGACCATGTGATGTCAACTGAGAAAAGCCTACTAGCCTCAAAGGATCCAGGATATCCGACATACGCAGATCGTGTGCATGAGGGGAAGTGCTACGTTGAGACACGGCCCGCGGAGGTTGTTCTTCCTGCGGTTTGACCATATCTTTGAGATGTTTCTGACAAGGCGGCTCGATTTTACAATCGTCTGCCTTTTTGCGCTACATATGAGCTCCGTCATGAAGAGTGAAGAAGTCTCGCAAATCTGTGTGGCGGATTGAAAGTGCAACTATCCCTAGGTGGTTTTGGTAATTCATAACAACATATAGCTCATTGAGCTAATGCTATTCCAAGATGATTATTTCAGGAAATCTCAATGATTGGCATGGCATGGATGTGAAAGTGGAACCCTGAAAATGCTATGGACAAAGGATTGGCTCAAGCTCAAAAGCTCAAGACTCTTCATTTTATATTTTAGCGATCCAAGATCACATTGAGTCTTTAGGAAAAGCCAATACTATCAAGGAGGGATGAGGTGTTGCTTAATGAGCCTCTTGCTTCATGTGCTTAGTGATATGCTCCAAAACCCTCAACTACTTTCCCATATCCACATATGACCTAAACCCTAAGCCAAACTCGGTCATACCGATTCTTTCTATCTGGCGCCACCGAGTTTCGCTTGTCATAAGCCACTACCAAACCCTAGCAATTCGGTTCTACCGATAGGGATCTCGGTCTCACTGAGATGGGATTGCAAACTCTCTGTTTCCCTTTCGTAACTTTTCGGTCTCACCGAAAGAGCGAATCGGTCCCATCGAGATTACAATGTAAATTAAGTGTTTCCTTTTTGTAACTTTTCGGTCTCACCGAAAGAGCAAATCGGTCCCACCGAGTTTGCCTGACCAACTCTCTGGTTAGCTAATTACCAAAATCGGTCTCACCGAGTTTGTGTAATCGGTCTCACCGAGATTACGTTATGCCCAAACCCTAACCATATCGGTCCTACCGAGTTGCATGTCAGTCCCACCGAAAATCTCTAACGGTCACTAGGTTTACCTTTTCGATCCGACCGAGTTTGTTGATTCGGTCCCACCGAGATTGGAAAACTGTGTGTAATGGTTGGATTTTGTGTGTAGGCTATATATACCCCTCCACCTCCTCTTCATTCATGGGGAGAGCCATCAGAACACTTCTACACTTCCAACTCACATGTTCTGAGAGAGAACTACCTACTCATGTGTTGAGGCCAAGATATTCCATTCCTACCATATGAATCTTGATCTCTAGCTTTCCCCAAGTTGCTTTCCACTCAAATCTTCTTTCCACAAAATCCAAATCCTATGAGAGAGAGTTGAGTGTTGGGGAGACTATCATTTGAAGCACAAGAGCAAGGAGTTCATTACCTACACACCATTTGTTACTTCTTGGAGAGTGGTGTCTCCTAGATTGGCTAGGTGTTACTTGGGAGCCTCCGACAAGATTGTGGAGTTGAACCAAGGAGTTTGTAAGGGCAAGGAGATCGCCTACTTCGTGAAGATCTACCGCTAGTGAGGCAAGTCCTTCGTGGGCGATGGCCATGGTGGGATAGACAAGGTTGCTACTTCGTGGACCCTTCGTGGGTGGAGCCCTCCGTGGACTCGCGCAACCGTTACCCTTTGTGGGTGGAGCCCTCCGTGGACTCGCGCAACCATTACCCTTCGTGGGTTGAAGTCTCCATCAACGTGGATGTAGGATAGCACCACCTATCCGAACCACGGGAAAAACTTCCGTATCTCCAATTGCGTTTGAATTCTCCAAACCCTTCCCTTTACATTCTTGCAAGTTGCATGCTTTACTTTCCGCTGCCAATATACTCTTTGCATGCTTGCTTGAATTGTGTGATGATTGCTTGACTTGTCCTACAATAGCTAAAATCTGCCAAGAACTAAAATTGGGAAAAGGTTAAGTTTTTATTTGGTCAAGTAGTCTAATCACCCCCCTCTAGACATACTTCCGATCCTACAAGTGGTATCAGAGCTTTGGTCTCCATTTGCTTTGATCTCCATAGCTTTTGGTGGTCATAGTCTTGGTTTCACAACCTAGGAGAGTATGGCGTCTAGCGAGGGAAATTATCACCGTAGAGGTCCTTACTTTGATGGTACTAATTTTGCTAGTTGGAAGCATAAAATGAAAATGCATATTCTTGGACATAACCCCGCCGTTTGGGCTATTGTGTGTGTTGGTTTGCAAGGTGACTTCTTTGATGGGAAAGAACCAAACTGTGAAGCTATCGTGGATGAGTTGAAGATGTTGCAATACAATGCTCAAGCTTGTGATATTCTCTTCAACGGATTGTGCCCCGAAGAATTCAACAAAATCAGCCGTCTTGAGAATGCAAAGGAAATTTGGGACACTTTGATTGATATGCACGAAGGTACCGACTCCGTCAAGGAATCCAAGTTGGATGTGCTTCAAAGTCAACTTGACAAGTTCAAAATGAAGGATGGTGAAGGTGTCGCTGAAATGTACTCTAGGCTTGCTCTCATCACAAATGAGATTGCCGGCTTAGGAAGTGAAGAGATGACCGATAGATTCATCATCAAGAAGATTCTAAGAGCCTTGGATGGAAAATATGATACCGTGTGCACATTGATCCAAATGATGCCAAATTACAAAGATCTCAAGCCAACGGAGGTGATTGGAAGAATTGTTGCTCATGAGATGTCACTTAAGGATAAAGAGGAACTTCACAACAAATCAAGTGGTGCCTACAAAGCCTCATGTGAAGCCCCTACATCATCAAGTGAGAAACAAAACTTCAATGAAGAATTGAGCTTAATGGTGGAGAACTTCAACAAGTTCTACAAGAGTAGAAGCAAAGATAGAAGCTTCAATTCAAGGTCCTACAATGACAAAAGATCTTCTAGTCGAGAGCAAAACTGCTACAATTGTGGAAGACCCGGACACTATTCCAATGAGTGTACGGCTCCCTACAAGAGAAGAGAAGATTCTCCAAAAAGAAGAAGCAAAGAATCACCACCAAGAGAGAGAAGGAGTAGAGATGATTGTTATGAACGAAGATACTCACGGAGAAGCAAGGATTCGGAAAGGAAGGAAAAATCATCAACGAGCTACACAAAACGAAGACATCAAGCTCATGTTGGTGAATGGGTATCCGGCTCCGACTCCGACAGCCACTCCAAGAGAAGTTATCACTCCGACTCCGAAGATACTCAAGATGAAGGTGTTGCCGGTCTAGCACTTGTGTCAACCAACTCCTACAACATATTTGACTCACCAAATGAAGGAATTGGAAGATGCTTCATGGCCAAAGGTCCTAAGGTAACACACCCCGAGTATGTTGATTTCAATAGTGATGAAGATGACTTGTTAGGTGATGATTTGCTTGTTGACAACTCTAGTGATGAATACTATGATGAAACGTCAATTAACCATGCTAATCAAGATAAAACGAATGACAATGATAAGGAGAAGATTGAGGCTCTAACTAAAGAACTAAACACTCTTAAGTTAGCTCATGAAACTGTCTTCGAAGATCATCGAGAACTTTTAAGAGCTCATGAGAAATTACGCTTTGAAAAGCTCAATCTTGAGCAAGAGCATGAGTTCTTAAAAGCAATCAATGATGATCTCCGCAAGAAAAGTTCTTCTTACATTGCCAAGCGTTTACTCTTATCCACTTACATGCCTCAAGTCAAGTCTAGTAACAAGAACAAGAAAGATTCTTCCTCTAGCAGTAACAATGATCATGCTAAATCCAATATTGTTGCTTCTAGTAGTTCTCTTGATTCCACTAATGATTCTCTTAGCCAACTTACACTTGAGCAAGAAAATAGCTTATTGAAGGGAATTATAGAGAAAGGAGTGTAGAAAAGCCTTGCCGGGAGTAAGCAATTCGAGGAAATTGTGCGCAAGCAAGGAATGCACCGGAAGAATCAAGGTGTTGGTTTTGAACGAAAGTTCAATGCCAATGGAGCTGAGTGGGAAGAAGATCAATACCCCAAGACAAAGTTTGTTCCTCAACAAGAGAAGTATGATACTTCTTTCAAGGGGACACAAGCTCAAGATGATCTTCCACCACAAGACTACAAGCAAAAAGGCAAGGACAAGCTTCAAGAGGAAATTGATGCATTTGAAGAAGCTCCTAAGACCTTAGTCAAGTGGATTCCCAAGACTACTTCAAGTTCCACCTCATCAAGTACGACTACAACTCCAAGGATTCCCATCAAGATGGTGTGGATCCAAAAGAAGAAGAACTAGAGAGTTCTTGAGGGTGACTCCGCCAACATACTTCACTCTTATCATTTTGGCAAGAACAAGTGCAATCAACTTCCACATCTTGCACTAGTTCAAGGAGTCACAAACCCTCTTGTTGGTAAGACAAGGGACAAGGTAACCTAAAAGTTTTCATGGACATCATCTTGTGTGTGCATCACTCTATGTCTATGGATATCCTTGTTTGTTCCTAGTGGGACTAACCCATGTAGGTATTGAAAGTGCAATTCACTCAAATGGATAGCTCCAAGTGATCTACATCAACATTGAGCATCCACATCTTCAACATCTACATGAAGTCATCATCGACAAAACCCGAGGTTAGTTCATCCCTCTAAGGGGGGATATCACATCTAGGGGGAGCTTTACTCTAAGACTTGAGCTAAAGCAACTCTAAAGATGTGAACACAACAATGCTTTATGTAAAAGTGGTAACCCCACTTGAGCTTAAACGATGAGTATGACCTATGATCAAGTGTTCTCACTTGACTCCTAAGTCAATATACTCATATATAGATGACCTTGTCATCGCAAATTGCTTGATAGATGCTAGAATTGGTTCTGCATGCCTTGTCACATATTTCATTTGCCATCTTATTGTGTGAGCATGCTGATTGCATATTTTACTCATTCGAGGACATCCACTTGTTGTTTTGATTGTTTGGTTTTATTTCCTTTTGCCAAGTGGATGGACAAGAATGCCTAAGAACCTCCTCTAGCCATCTATGCTTTTCTTGTCTCAAACTCTATTCATGCTACATCACAAAATTTGATCAAGTCAGATTCGAACCACTCTGTGTGAGGAGCGCTCGGAGTCCCCGATTCGTAGTAGACTTAAACTTCCAAAACCTCTTTATGATTCTCGGTCTGACCGATACCCCACTTTCGGTCCTACCGAGATAATTAAGTTGATCTAGGTTTTTGATCTCGGTGCAACCGATTTGAACCTTTCGGTCACACCGAGTTGCAACAACTGTATATAGTTTTGCATCTCGGTGCCACCGAGCTGTTCCACTCGGTCACACCGACAGGGTCGGGCTATATATAGTCACGGGCAAAAATTTGGAAATTTCTCCGAACCCCTTCGCCCGCGCAATAGCCTGCTCTGCCAACGTGGTCTCTGGATCGTCTCCTCGCCGCCAGCCGCCTCCAGTCGCTGGTCTCCGTCGCCGTCAACGGGAATTCTACCCCGCCGTTGCTGCCGTAGCGAGTCTCCGCCGAACTAGGGTATGGACTCGATCTTTGTGCTATTCCCCAATCCGATTCTTAGCACATTGTGATCATCATGATTCTTGCCACGATTGAAACACTATTATCCAGTCAATGCGTTCGTAGATTAATTTTGATTCGAAAATTTAGGGTTAGGTTTCCGCCGAAACCATCTCGGACCCACCGAGTTGAAAAACTCGGTCCCACCGATTTGGCTTATGCCATTGCACAAGTGAGACTCGGTCTGACCGAGAATTACTTATCGGTGTGACCGATTTTGGAACTTTGTGAAACCCTAGAAGTCTCGGTGCCACCGAACTGTGACTCGGTCTGACCGAGTTCACTAGTTTAGGTTCCAAAACTGCTTCGGTATCACCGAGTTTAAAAATCGGTAGATCCGAGATGATTTCAGTGGGAAACTAAAACTAAGTTTTTGGATCATTCTTTTGCAAAAATCTCTGCATTTTGTGATGCTTATCCACTCTATCTCATCTATAACCTATTCACAGGGTCAGCAGTCAGAGTTTGCATCATGTCAGACCAAAGTGATAGCCAGAACTTGTCAGAGCAGCAAGTGCAGATGAGTGAGGGCACTAGTCCCTCAAGTTCCTTAGATGATGGCAGCAGGAGCACCCCTAGCAATCTGCCTAAAGCTGCCACAAGACAAATAAAGAAGAGAACCTCAGACTCAGAGATGAGGATTATGTGGCAGAAGAGGAAGCAACTTCCAAGAGAGTTGAGCCAGCACAGGGCATAAACCAGGGATGAAGATCAAAAGGCCAGCAGGCAGGCAGCCTATGTCAAAGGCCAGAGCTTCAACTGAAAAGCCCACTCCCATTGAGCCAGTTGCTACTGAAGGCAAGAAGAGGAAAGAAAGGGTGAAGAAAACTGTAGCCAGAGTGCTTGGCAAGGCTTCCATCATGGAAGATGAGGAGGAAGAAGAAGAGGTAGCTGCACCAGCACCTAAGGCACCCAAGTTGATGGGTGATGCCATAAGAACAGGGGCAGCTGCTTCCAAGGCCAAGCCAGCTCCAAAGCCAAAGCCAAAGAGGAACACAAGAAGCATCCCAGCTACTGAGAAGAACAAGGCCCCAGTGCCTGAAGCTGCAGAAGAAGAAGAAGAGAATGTTCTTAGAAAGCTGAAGCCCAAGATCCCAGACCACAATGATGCTCATCCTATGGCTGAGGATATGAAACTCAGGAGAGATTCAGGGCTCCGGAAGTGGAGAGAAGCAGACCCGTATGCTTCAAGGATAAGGACTGCAGTTGACTACAGGTTTCACACCAAGGAGCAGCAAGACTTTTATGAGATAGTGCTGCTAGACAAGAAGCCAATTGTCTGTGATATGAGATGGGTTGATTGGCAATACATCAAGGACAACGAAGAGTACTACCCTGGAGTGCAGGACAGCTTCAAGGCGTGTGGAGTAGAGGACTTTGTTGGGCAGAAGCTCACAAAGTGGAATGAGGAACTCATCATGCAGTTCTACTCCACAGCCCATTTCTATCCAGATGGCAGAATTGTATGGATGTCAGAGGGTACGAGGTACCAATCTACAGTTACTGAGTGGGCACAGCTCGTTAATGCCCCAGAAGAGCATGACGATGACTTGGACATTTATGCCAAGAAGAAGATGGACCACAACTCAATGTCAAACATGTACAAGGAGATTCCAAATGAAGCACTTGATACGTTCAAGTTTGGCTCAGTACACTATCTTCTGTCAGGGCTGCCAACCATCAACTGGATTCTTAGGCACACCCTATTGCCCAAGTCTGGAGATCACAAGATGATCAGGGGCCACGCGATCAACTTGCTTCATATCTTTGACGTGCCACAGAAATTCAAAGTCATGAGCCTTATGATTGAAACAATCAAGAGGACAACAGCAGACCAGAAGAGGAGCTGTGGATATGCCCCACAGATTCAGGAGCTCATCAACTCTAAGATGGGCACGGGGATATACTTATTGGACAAGGAACACCTGCCCATCCGTCCAAACTTTGAAGATAATCAAGTGGTCATGACTGAGAATGAGCCATCATCTGCCCAAGCACAAGCCAAGAAGGAGAAAGCTGCCAAGATGCCTACTCAAGAGGAGGCATCTGAATATTTCCTGAAAACCAAACAAGAGCAGCTTGGTTACTTGATTGCATCCACCCTGCGGATTGAGCAAGCACTAGCCACCCTAACTCAGTACCAGGCAAGCTTAGAGAGGATCATGGAACAAAAGTTCTATGACTTGGATGTCAAAGTGACAGAGATTCAGACTGCAGTGGAGCAGCTCCAGGATGACATGCAGGAGAGGAGAGGCAAGACTACAACTGATGCCTTTGCCAGAGTGCCACGAGGTCCGAGGTCGTCTGCAGTGCTAGTTGCTGACCCCAGAGCCACCACGTCTGCACCAGCTACAATCTCAGTTCCACCAGCTCCAACGTCCACTTCAGTCTCGACTCCGACCATGTCTACAGAAGGCTTCATCCTTGGAGTGCTCCGGACTCCACCACCACCTGAAGATCAAGCCTGAGAGTCGATCTAGCACTATGCATTTTCTAGGAACTTTTTGGTAACTTGTTGCCAAAGGGGGAGAAAATGTATAGATCATAGGCTTCGAGAGAGAGAGTGTTGCTTTTATTCTCTCTTGCTTTATTTGGTGGTTTTTCGAACTTTGTTTGCTTTTGAGTGCTTGAGATACTATGTCATTGCTCATGAGACATTGATGATCATGTGTTTGATCATAAGCTACACTTAATGTTTGCTTAAATATTATCATCTTATCTATCTTATGTGATCATTCACTATTCTTGGTGATGAGTGCATGTATTTCATTCTTATCATTTTAAGCGCTCCACCAAGATGTATGTGACATGGAAGAGTAACCCATGACTCTAACTCCTTGTGCATTTGCAGCCCAAAGAAAATTTTAAATATGCACAAATTTAGGGGGAGCTCTTACTTCTCACATACTTCTCAAGGCGACGATATATTTCATGCTTATTATCATTTGTCGAAGCTTTGATCTATATGTTGTCATCAATTACCAAAAAGGGGGAGATTGAAAGTGCAACTATCCCTAGGTGGTTTTGGTAATTCATAACAACATATAGGTCATTGAGCTAATGCTATTCCAAGATGATTATTTCAGGAAAGCTCAATGATTGGCATGGCATGGATGTGAAAGTGGAACCCTCAAAATGCTAAGGACAAAGGATTGGCTCAAGCTCAAAAGCTCAAGACTCTTCATTTTATATTTTAGTGATCCAAGATCACATTGAGTCTTTAGGAAAAGACAATACTATCAAGGAGGGATGAGGTGTTCCTTAATGAGCCTCTTGCTTCATGTGCTTAGTGATATGCTCCAAAACCCTCAACTACTTTCCCATATCCACATATGACCTAAACCCTAAGCCAAACTCGGTCATACCGATTCTTTCTATCCGGCGCCACCGAGTTTCACTTGTCATAAGCCACTGCCAAACCCTAGCAATTCGGTTCTACCTATAGGGATCTCGGTCTCACCAAGATGGGATTGCAAACTCTCTGTTTCCCTTTCGTAACTTTTTGGTCTCACCGAAAGAGCGAATCCGTCACACCGAGATTGCAATGTAAATTCAGTGTTTCCTTTTTGTAACTTTTCGGTCTCACCGAAAGAGCAAATCGGTCCCACCGAGTTTGCCTGACCAACTCTCTGGTTAGCTAATTACCAAAATCGGTCTCACCGAGTTTGTGTAATCGGTCTCACCGAGATTACGTTATGCCCAAACCCTAACCATATCGGTCCTACCGAGTTGCATGTCAGTCCCACCGAAAATCTCTAACGGTCACTAGGTTTACCTTTTCGATCCGACCGAGTTTGTTGATTCGGTCCCACCGAGATTGGAAAACTGTGTGTAACGGTTGGATTTTGTGTGGAGGCTATATATACCCCTCCACCTCCTCTTCATTCGTGGGGAGAGCCATCAGAACACTTCTACACTTCCAACTCACATGTTCTGAGAGAGAACTACCTACTCATGTGTTGAGGCCAAGATATTCCATTCCTACCATATGAATCTTGATCTCTAGCTTTCCCCAAGTTGCTTTCCACTCAAATCTTCTTTCCACAAAATCCAAATCCTATGAGAGAGAGTTGAGTGTTGGGGAGACTATCATTTGAAGCACAAGAGCAAGGAGTTCATTACCTACACACCATTTGTTACTTCTTGGAGAGTGGTGTCTCCTAGATTGGCTAGGTGTTACTTGGGAGCCTCCGACAAGATTGTGGAGTTGAACCAAGGAGTTTGTAAGGGCAAGGAGATCGCCTACTTCGTGAAGATCTACCGCTAGTGAGGCAAGTCCTTCGTGGGCGATGGCCATGGTGGGATAGACAAGGTTGCTTGGACCTTCGGGGTTTCGTGGACCCTTCGTGGGTGGAGCCCTCCGTGGACTCGCGCAACCGTTACCCTTTGTGGGTGGAGCCCTCCGTGGACTCGCGCAACCATTACCCTTCGTGGGTTGAAGTCTCCATCAACGTGGATGTAGGATAGCACCACCTATCCGAACCACGGGAAAAACTTCCGTATCTCCAATTGCGTTTGAATTCTCCAAACCCTTCCCTTTACATTCTTGCAAGTTGCATGCTTTACTTTCCGCTGCCAATATACTCTTTGCATGCTTGCTTGAATTGTGTGATGATTGCTTGACTTGTCCTACAATAGCTAAAATCTGCCAAGAACTAAAATTGGGAAAAGGTTAAGTTTTTATTTGGTCAAGTAGTCTAATCACCCCCCCTCTAGACATACTTTCGATCCTACACGGATCCGTACTACATGCACGAGTCTTTATTGAGTCTCGGCGACTTTGAGCGTGAAACTGCTAGGGAGTACCTCCAAAACTTCATGGTACAGAATAAGGACCAGGAAATTGTCCTCGTGCCTTATCATCCAAAGTAAGTCAGTTCCGGACAACCCTTTCGTACATTTCAATCATTTCTTCTCTCTCGTATGAGGAATAATTTGAGGTGTTTTTTCCCCGCAGCAACGGGCGCGCCTTCCTTATCGTTCTTTACTCGCAAGTCTCCCACGCCTTGTATTTTGACCCTTCCAGGGACTACGAGAAAAAAGACTACACCCACATAATGAATATTCTAGATGATGCTCTCCAAGGCTTCAGCATTAGAGGTGGCCACATGCAGATCAGGAAACGAAGGAACAAGAAGATGGGTTTCGCGCATAAAACTAACTTCTCCTGCATCCATGTCCCAAAACCAAGCAAGAAGGATGGATTCTACATCGTCCATCTCATGATTCAGTTCAACACGGATCACCAAAAGCTTCGCATGAAAAGAAGAAATGATGATCATATCCACAAGTGGCTAGAATCTCATGGAGAAGCGGATTATAAACTTAGAGATGACTTCTTTCGCATCCAAGGCGACATTGCGACGATCACCATGAAAGAAGTCGTCAATGAGAAGGGGATGTTCCACCACGACCCTATATCGCGAGCTGACGTCCGAACACGCATAGCCATGCAACGTCTAGACCTCACGTCGTCTAAGAAGCTAGGGTCCATCCTCGATGATATGGAAGGATGGAACCTCTAGTGATTTATGATGCCGATGATGATGATATGTGTCGGTTGAACTTGTATACTTTTTGCAGCGATGAAACTTTGTGATATCCATGGTCCCTGCCGAACTTGCGTAACGCTGCTTATTTAGTTTGCGTACGATGACCTGCGTACCTCTAGTTAATTAATTTGCATACTGTATGTTGCATCTAGTTGCTAACCCTTTCTTTTTTGGTGTTGCTCTAGTATATTTTGTTGCATATATATGATTGTACATCCTCTTCATGAACATGCATCTCTAACAGGTACCTAGTTTCTTGATGGCGAGATGGAAGTGCTTTGTCGTGTACAAAGGGGAGGTTCCGGGGGTGTACAACGAGTGGCATGAGTGTCAGGCGCAAGTGAATGGGTTCTCGGGCGCCAGCCATAAAGGCTTTAAAAGCAGACAAGAAGGAGTAGCCAGTTACTTGAGGTTCATGCTAGCGCGAGAGAGGACTCGTAACCGCCACCTCATGTACTGCATAGTTCCGCTCTCACTCATAGTGATAGATCTTCTCGCGTATACCTTTGTTTAGATGGATGACATTGTAGTTGCAAGTATTCGAGACTTGCATGTATCGCTATTTTCGAGATGATGACAAGATACCACTTTGTGTTGGATGATGATTATGATGAGACTATTTGTATGTATATGCTATGATTACATTTGTGGTCTCGCAGGCATTTGTATGTGTATCATGATGACATTTGTATGTGCTAAAGATTCTTCTATAAAGCCTATTCAAATACAAAACAAATATGCCCAAAAAACAAAAAAACACTAAAATTAGCAGTAGCGAGTGGAGAAAAGTTAGCAGCAGCACGGTAGTAGCAGTAGCGCGCACAGGAGAAGCGCGCTATAGCTATTAGCAGTAGCGAGCTTCCATGAAGCGCGCTGCTGCTACATTGTGTAGCAGTAGCGCTGGTGAGCACGCGCTACTGCTACGTGTTAGCTATAGAGCCTTATTAGTAGCGCCGGTCCCCGTGCTACTGATACACCTAAAACCCGCGCTGCTGCTAGCCTTTTCCCTACTAGTGCTACTACCTGTGTTATCTTGCAATTCTCACAAACACATTAGTCCCTCAACCAAGTTTGTCGTCAATACTCTAAAACCAACTAGGGGTGGCACTAGATGCACTTACAGTCTCCCCCTTTTTGGTGATTGGTGACAAACTGGTTGAAGTTTTTGACGGGGATAAAAATGTGTGAAAGTTAAGGATTAAGGCATTGTCTTCATATGTAGCAAAAGGCTCCCCCTGAAGATGTGCATATAAGTAGTTTGCTTTTGAATGCAAATGCACATGGCAGTTTTACTTTATGGAGATCCTCTTCAACTTATGCAGACAATTCATCACGCAAATAGAGAGACAACAAAGATAATGACATGCTTAATGAAAAATGGACGTCTGCAGAATGGCTTCATGCGGGATTTATCATCGCATCACAAAGTAGCAGAAAAAGTAGCAAACGACCATCGAGTTTAAGTGCTACAACTCAAAAACCAAATTGCTTCAAAAGACGAGAGTTGTAAAGACTTAGCAAAATTAATGCAACCACCCATAAGGACCCGCTTGAAGACTATCAACTCATATGCTTCTCCCCCTTTTGTCAGTAATGACCAAAAAGGTTTGAAGACATAGAGTATCTACTCGTTCCCAGCTGGAGTAGAAGATGGAGCATGGTTGTCATTGGAGTTTGGTGGTGCAGACGAGCCTGATGCAGAATCCAGATGCAGTGCAGCCATGGTCAGTGAAGTAGCGTCCTCTTCTTCATCGATTACTCTTGCAACAACAGTTGCAGCCGAAGACGAATGTTCGGAATCTTCAATAGACGGAGTGCGATGCCAGCTTGCCTTTGGTGGAGGCCTGGAGTCAAACTTGAAGTTCTCCGTGAAGCCATCTTCGCGAAGATATTCTTTAGGACATAGCATTGTGAGGCTCTTCTAGGACCGCCAACAGGCTTCATGAGCAACAAACAAGTTCTTGGTGGCCATGTTATGGATGTGATTGACATCCACCAAGAGACTCTAAATCTGACGCTTCAGCCAGTCATGATGTTTATCCTGCTTCTGATGCAATGCCATAAGAAGCTCTCGTTCATTGAGTACATGAGAACGGTTCCGAGGCCTTTGGGCAATTGTACTTGCAGTGGCTTCAGTGTTAGCATGATGTGGCACTCTCATGTTTCTAGCCAGAGGATAAGCGGGGGTTGCAGCATTGGGGACAAGAATTCCTTCAATTGGCTGCGAAAAGCTTTGATGTCCATCATTCTGAAGATGTAGGGGCTGCTTGGCAGGCTCGGGTTAGATGGCTTCATTTGACAGATCAACCTCAGGCAAGAATACAAGATGGTTGCGCGCTGAGGGCTGATAGTCAATGGTGGAATGAAGCTTAATCAAGCGCATCACCCATGGTGCATAGAACTTCGGTCCAAACAGATCAATTCCAGAGGCAGCAAGTTGTCTGATGAAAAAATCATGTGTGTTGAACCTGATGCCATTGATGATATAGAAAACCAAAGTCTTCATGGCGCCTTCGAGTTTAGCTTCAGAAGAATGTCCCTTGATGGGCCATAGAGTACGCCTCAGAATATGGTACACTGTGCGTGGCAGGTACTCAAGGTCCTTCACAAGTAACTCCTTTGGGTATTCAGCGTCTTGAGGCAATGGCTTCATCATGCTAAGCATCTGGCTCATGTTTGGCTCAGGCCTCTGAAAAATGCTCTGCAGCTCATCTCTATGACGCTGACAACCAGGTTCATATAACTCAAATGGACTGGGCAGGGGAGTAAGCTCGATGATGTCTTGAGCTTTGGCTTCATGATATACATCTCCTGTCATCCACTCAAGGACCCAAGTCTTCAGATCCCTGTTGTAGCCGTGAATATGGAGGGTGGCATAGAATTGCAGCAGGAGCTCTTCATTCCAGTGTTCTTTGTCAATCACAAAAGGCAAAAGACCGACATCCCTGAAGCAGTCAAGACTTCTTCTAGACATGGCAACCTAGATACAACTTCACAATCGAGACGCAAGTGTGGAAAGATCCGCTCTTGGTTGTACAAGATGCATGAGTAGTAGCTTCGCTGCAGATGGCTCCAGAATCTATCTGAGGAGAACTTTGGCTTCCTGTAAGGGTTCTTGGATCTATCAAAGAAAGTGTTCTGCTCTCTAAAGATGTGCACGCTAAAAGAGCCTTGTGTAGTTACAGCACTTGGAAGCCATGGCAGCCTCGGCTTGGGCTTCAGAACATGAGGCCTCTGCTCCACATGGTAATCATATTGTGGCCCAGGAGTAGTGGGTGGAACCATATTTGGCCATCTGACAGTGACAAGCTGACCTTCACAATTTAGGGCTTGTTCCATGGTGTGAGGCCTTGGAGGAGAAACGGCGCTATCAGAGATGATTGGAGTCATGGTGGCTTCATCATTTAGAGTAGCTTCAGGCTCCACATTGTCTTCAGCCATGACAGAGTCATTGGCTTTAGTGGTGTTGTTTGTGGCAGCCTCATGGTTTTCAACCTCCATCTGTTCATGGACTGGAGGGTCGGGCACAATCACATTTTCCTCGACAATGACTTGATCACTTGTTGGGGGTGTGGCTTCTCTTTCTTCTTCTTTGTCTTCATCGGCTGATGTAGCCGGAATGTCTTCAGCTATTTTGGCTTCGGACTCAGAGGCATTCGCAGTAGGGGTGGCCACAAGAAACACTTGACGTGCGACTGAGGTTTGTTGCACTTCCCTTTCTGGAATGCTCAACATGGTGACCTGTGGCCTGGGGCCTTTGCGAAGCCTGCGAAACGTTGGCACCGCCTTTGGAGATGGAGTGGTCTGTTCCATGTAATTATCATTGTCAAGCACTGGACTGGTGACTTTAGGTGGTTTTTTCTTGGTGTCTCATCATGTACCGGGTGTCTTGCTGTTGGCGCTCCGTCCATGAGTCATCTTGAGAAATTGGCGTCAGTGGACAACCAATGCTATTGAGTTGACTGCTCGTGAGAGCAGGCGATGATACCGACTAGGACTGGAGCTGAGGAAGGACTACATCATCATCTACATTGTCTTCATGACCAATGTCTTCAGCTGTGATGGCGTCAGTAGCTGTGTCACATCCCTAGCATTACCTTGCACTAGGCTAGCACTTGTGTGTTGCATCATGTTTAAATTTTATGTAAAGCTGAAATGGGGATTGATCAAACCCTAGCACCAGAAAGAATTCAAATAGGTTCAAATGAAATCTTTTTCAAAGAACCCAAAATGTCATTGAAAATGTTCATGATTTCTGATAAAGGTGAAAACCTCTGCCAAAAATGATGAGCATATTTCTTGGACATTTATGGATTTTTGAGTTAAATCATATTGTATTTGAATTGAAGCATTTAATTCCTATAAATATTTTAAATGATTCAACACTTCTGAAAACACTTGGGGGTTGTTGGAAATAATTCAAATAGTGCACACAATTTTTGTCAGGATTTTACAAAATGAGTTAGTATTTTTACTAATTCAAAAAAATCAAAACAAATAGAAAATAACAACTAAAATAGAAACCAGAGAGAGAAACCCACCTGGGCCTTACCTGTAGCCGGACCAGCTAGCTGCCAAGCCCACCAGGGGCAGGGGCGTCTTCCTCCGCGCGCCAGTAGGATGTCGCATGCGTGGTTGCCGCATGCCGGCACGTGCCGAGCCAACTCCTGCTTCCGCCGACGCTATTGGTTGGCTGGAGACGCCACGCAACCCCCCCTGACCCCTCTGGTCTACCCACTCCTCCTCTCCCCTCCTCTGCTCTCTCCCCGCAGCTTACCCGAGCGTTGCCGTCATCACCGTCGCCATAGCCACCGACCCGCCTCCCCAGCACGTCCAGGAGCTCCGCTGTACCTCGCTGCCTCCTTTGTTCGATTCACATGAGCCCGGGAGCATCACAGCGTCGCCCTCGACGTCATCTTCACCGTTAGCCGCCGAAGATCTTCCTCGCTGCTCCGCTCGCTCCGATGCTTCCCCGAGCTCACCGACCCGCCCAGCGTGCTCACTGTGAGGCCCCGATACCTTTCCCCCTAACCACGTCGTTGATTTCATCCTGTAGCCGTCGTCCCATGAGCTCCAAAGCTCGTCGGCATCGTGCCTAATCGACTCCATGGCTACAGCCGCTGCAGCTTGCAGCAGAGCACACCACTGCACTCCGCGTGCTCCCACGAGCCTACCGCACCCACTAGCTCATCCGGAAACGCGTCCCCGCGTCTAGTCCGTGCTTGCACGAACTCCGGCCGCCGTAAAAGTTGTCGCCGCCACCGATTTAGTCCACTCTGGTGCGAGCTGCTGCCACCGTTGGATGCGCGAGTCTCCCAACGTCCCGTAGCTGCAATCCACACTCCAAGCCGACGCCTGTAGCTCAATCCCGAGCAGCCTCCACTGTGCTGGATGGTCGCTGCCAGCCAAACTTCGGCATGCTGACGTGGTCGTCATTAGCGCTAACCCTCCCAACTAAACACCCCTGATAGCCACTGATAGTGGGCCCTACCCCTGCTCAAACCCCAGTCAGCATAGAGTTTGACCGGGATTAATTCCTGTGTCACTGACGTGTGGACCCCACACGTCAGGTTTGACTTGGAACGGCCCCGTTGACCCGCTGACATCATAGTGACGTCATGCTAACGCTGTAAATGTTTTTTGGTATTTAAAATAAATCAGAAATGGTTTATTTATTTCAGAAAATGTTAATCACTTCTAAAAATCATATAAAATCAACTGTAACTCCAAATGAGATAATTTATATATGAAAAATGATCATAAAAATCCAATCTATCCATCTGTACCATTTTCATGCATGTTAGAATAACTTATAGCTGTTGTTTAGGACAAATCAAATAAATGGCATTTGAATATCCACATATGGAGTTTGAATTTGAATATCCACATATGGAGTTTGAATTTGAATATCCACATATGGAGTTTGAATTTGAATATCCACATATGGAGTTTGAATTTGAATATCCACATATGGAGTTTGAATTTGAACTCTTCAAACCAACTTCATTTAACTTGTTGATAGTTGCATTAGCTCAATCAACAGCATATTGCCATATCACATTCATGCATCATATTGTTGCGTTGCATTGATTGTGTTCCCTCTTGTTTGCTGGTGTTTGTCCCCACTCAATAGACGTGTTCCGGCGATGAGTTCGATGACACCGATGAAGAGCTATATTATCTTCAGAAGTGCCAGGCAAGAAGAACCCCCTTGTTCATTCCGATACAATCCCACTCTCTCGCTCCTGCTCTCTTTTACTACATTAGGACAACAACGATTCAACTCTTACATGTTGCAGTAGTTGAACCCCTTTTCCTCCGCATGACCTGTCATTGCCACAGTAAATAGATGAAACCCACTAGCATGAGTAGGAGTTGTCTGAGCCCTGATGTGCCTACTCATTCATGCTTGTTTTTCATGCCTGCTACTGCTTAGAGTTGAGTCAGGTTTGATTCATCGGGGATGAATTGGAATGGTGATGAGCATGTCCTACTATGTGTGAGCTAAGTGTGTGAACACGATTTGGTACCGGTATCGGTGAGAGGCCATGTAGGAGTACATGGTGGGTTGTCTCATTGAAACCGTCCTCAGGAACTGAGTTCTGTGTTTGTGATCCATGAACAGCAACTACCACACATTGGGCTCCAGGCACTCCAAGCTCTCTCGACATATTAATCAACATGATCTCTGTCCAGGAGATGCAACTAGTTTCTGGTGTTTGTAGGATATGTGTTGGGGGCCGTGCGTAGCGCTGACCCTAGGGGTGGGCTATGATGTGGTAGAGACGCGAGGCATGGTGTACCGGGATGCCCGTTTGGTGCCTCGGGAACCCTGCTCTCATCGTTTGGGGCTGTGAGCGAAATCCCGGTTGGATCTCCTTGCGGATGGAACCCAAATAGGCGATAAACCTGGACTAGAGACTTGTGTGGTTAGTCAGGTCGTGGCCGACTCCCTCGCGAGGCTTCCGCTTGAAGGTTGCCGAGATACGCGATGTGTACATGGTGGTAAGTGGCGAGAGCATGTGTGAAGAAGTACACCCCTGCATGGTTAACATCATCTATTTGAATAGCCATGTCCACGGTAAAGGACTTCTGGGTTGCCTGTACAGTTCATAGACAAGTGAAAGTGGATACTCTAAAATGTGCAAGATAAGCGTGAGTGGTATGGATGGCGTTCTCGTAGGGAGACGGGACCAGATCCATAGTGGTGTATTGATATGGTGAATATGTGGACTCGTGTGTGCCACCTCAAAAGAGTTATTGGCAATCGTAGTTCAGGATAGCCACCGAATCAAAGTTGGCTTGCTGCAGTTAAACTCCACCACCCCCTTCGTTGATACCGATGCTTATATAGTTAGTTCTGATGTATGTCTTGCTGGGTACATTTCTACTCACGTTTGCTTAATTTTTATTTTTGCAGAGAGACTTCTGTCTCACTAGTAGTTCCGCGTGGACTCCGACGTTTAGCTTGTCGCCTCAGCTACGATCTTGTGCCCTCGGCAGGGTCTTGTAGATAGTCAGGCTTCTCGACCTTTTTTAGTTGTAGATGTCTGTACTCAGACATGTCAAGCTTCTGCATGTGCTATTGCTTGTATGACTTGAATGCTGGGTCATGAGACCCATGTTTGTAATATCTGACTCTTAGGAGTCTTATGAATAAATACTTTGAGTCATAGAGTTTTGTTGTGATGCCATGTTGTATTTACACATATCGAGCATATTGTGTGTATGATTGAAATGCTTGGTATGTGTGGGATCCGACAACCTAGTTGTCTATCCTTGCTAGCCTCTCTTATGGGGAAATGTAGTCTAGTGCTTCCACTGAGCCATGGTAGTCTGCTACAGCCCGGTTTACCGGAGTCTTGTTAGCCCAGTTACTACTGCTCCGGAACACTTAGGCTGACTGGCATGTGTCCTTCTTCGATCCTGTGTCACATGGTCTCTTTCGGAGTCCTGTTAGCCTGCTACAGCCTAGATTCCCAGAGTCCTGCTAGCCCAGTTGCTACAGCCCGAATTCACTCGCTGATGACCGACATGCTTGTTCCTAGGTCATGTATGCCTGTCCATGTAAGTTAGTGCCACTTTGGGTTCACAACTAGTCATGTCGGCCCAGGTTCTCTGTCATATGGATGCTAGAGACACTATCATATACGTGAGCCAAAAGGCGCAAATGGTCCCGGGCCAGGTAAAGTGCCACCCGTGGGAATACCGTGCGTGAGGCCGCAAAGTGATATGATGTGTTACATGCTAGATCGACGTGGCTTAGGATCGGGGTCCTGAAAGCTTTGGTATCAGAGCCTGACTGCCTGTATGATTACCAAGCCAAACTGGTTGAAGTTGAGTCTAGAAATGCTTTAGTTATATAAGGGAATTGATTGTGGATGGGAACTTAAGGCTCTTTTTACTCCTTTACCTTATGCCCTTCTGATCTGAGTCATCCTCTTCTTTCCTACGTAGGTTAAGGACTAGGATCTCATCTCTCTATCAGGTTCACCATAACACCCACGATGCGGCTATATCTCCCACGTGTCGGGGCACGACTTAGAGGCATAGCCGCATGGTAGGTTTGTCGCAAGAGGGGTAATATTCACACAATCCCATGTACTGAATAAGAAAGGGATAAAGAGTTGTCTTACAATCGCCACTTCACACAAATACAAGTTAAACATACATCATCCAGATTACAATCAAGGTCTGACTACGGAACCAAAATAAAAGAAGACAACCCCAAATGTTAGATCCCCGATCATCCCAACTGGGCTCCACTACTGATCAACAGGAAACGAAACAACACAACAAACAAGATCTTGATCGAGCTCCCACTTGAGCTCGGTTGCGTCATCTGCACTGGTATCATCGGCAGCTGCAACTGTTTGGAAGTATCTGTGAGTCATGAGGACTCAGCAATCTCACACCCGCGAGATCAAGACTATTTAAGCTTATGGGTAGGAAAGGGTAGTGAGGTGGAGTTACAGCAAGCAGTAAGCATATATGGTGGCTAACATGCGCAAATAAGAGCGAGAAGAGAAGCAACACAACAGTCGAGAAACTAGAAGTGATCAAGAAGTGATCCTAAAACTACTTACATTCAAGCATAACACCAAAACTGTGTTCACTTCCCGGACTCCGCCGGAAAGAGACCATCATGGCTACACACGCGGTTGATGCATTTTAATTAAGTTAAGTGTCAAGTTCTCTACAACTGGACATTAACAAATTCCCATCTGTCACATAACCGCGGGCACGACTTTCAAAAGTTCAAAACCCTGCAGGGGTGTACCAACTTAGCCCATCACAAGCTCTCACGATCAACGAAGGATATTCCTTCTCCCAGGAAGACCTGATCAGACTCGGAATCCCGGTTACAAGACATTTCGACAATGGTAAAACAAGACCAGCAAAGCCGCCCGATGTGTTGACATCCCGATAGGAGCTGCACATATCTCGTTCTCAGGGAAACACCGGATGACCAATCCGTACAACTAAAACCAGCCCTCAAGTTTCCCCGAGGTGGCGCTGCAAGGGGCTCTAGTTCGGACCAACACTTAGAGAAGCACTGGACCGGGGGGTTAAAATGAGATGACCCTCGGGCTCGCGAAAACCCAGGGGAAGGTTATAGGTTGTTAGGCAAATGTAAAACCAAGGTTGGGCCTTGCTGGAGGAGTTTTATTCAACACGAACTGTCAAGGGGTTCCTATAACACCCAATCACGTCAGGAACACAAAATCAAGGAACATAACACCGGTATGACGGAAACTAGGGCGGCAAGAGTGGACCAAAACACCAGGCATAAAGCCGAGCCTTCCACCCTTTACCAAGTATATAGATGCATTAATTAAATAAGATATATTGTGATATCCCAACATATCCATGTTCCAACATGGAACAAACTTCATCTTCACCTACAACTAGCAATGCTATAGGAGGGGCTGAGCAAAAGTGGTAACATAGCCAAGCAACGGTTTGCTAGGATGGTGGGTTACAGGCTTGACATGGTAATATGGGAGGCATGATATAGCAAGTGGTAGGTATCGCGGCATAGCAATAGAGCGAACAACTAGCAAGCACAGATAGAAGTGATTTCGAGGGTATGGTCATCTTGCCAGAGATCTCGCAAGGAAGAAGAATGAGTCCATGAAGAAGACAAACGGACGTAGTCGAACGAATCCTCACAAATGCGACGTTATCGGAATCAACCCGAAGAAGCAACACTAGAAAGAAGCAAACAACGTGATGAACAACCATCACATAATCATGGCCTGATGCACAACCAAGTATGATGCATGTCCGGTTTAATGAGGCATGGCATGTCAAAATGCACAAACAATCCTACAAATTAAGTGGAGCTCAATATGCAACACCATTGCATATTGACGAGACAGCACGTGACTTATTTAGTTCTCTCTTGTTTAGGTACCCATCAATATTAAATGTTCTTAAACATGGCAAGGGGTGAAGCAAATTAAAACTACCTATCTAGGCAAGTTTAAATGAGGCCGGAACAACAAGCAACAAGTCCGGAAAAATCCTCATGAGCATATATTAGATTTGGTACTGTTCTGCCCTAAAGCATATTTTAGAGTTGTTAAACATGCAAGAAGATGCCACCATGTTAAACTAGGCATTTTTATACCCCATTTTCATATAAAGTTTCTTAAGTTTGGAGCTACGGTTAGTTAGTTATGAATTAAAGCATTTTAACATGGCATTTGAACAAATTTAAACAAATAGCAAATTAACCATTTTAAACATTCATGAAAGTTGGATCTAATCAAACTAGACAAGATTCTAAACATTTTTCATATAAGGTTTGTTTAATTTTGATGCATGGTTATTTAATTATGAGGAATGCAAGAAAATGGCATTTGTTGTAAATATGCATTCACTGGATAAATTGCAAAATTCGCTGGACAAAGAAAAAAAACAAATGGGCCAAAACAGAACTGAACTGGGTTGGGAAAGCTCCTCACATTGGGCCCGGGCGGCCTGGGGCAGCGTTGGGCCTGGCGCGCCTGGCAGCCCACGCAGGTGGCCAGCGCGGTCGAGGACGGAGTCAACGCGGGCGACCCTGCACCCTGCTCGATCTGAACAAAACGGAGGGAGCACGCCCAGGGGAAGCAGGACACAACTTTGCTCGAAGCAGGGAGCTAGGCGCGCGACTGGACTTGCAAGGAAGCGGCGACGGCAGGAGCTTGGCGGAGGGCGGCGGATCCGGGCGATGGCGCGGCAGAGCGGGCGCGAGGGCGTCCCTCCCTGGAATGAGGCGGAGGGTACGGGAACCTCCGGGAGATCCATGGCCGGCAGGCTCTTGCAGAAAGGCCGCGTCGCGACACCTTCAGAGGGAGCGAGAGAGACGAAGTGGAGGAAGGAAGGAGGGGGCGACGGGGCTGGTCCTGCTGGCATTTCTTTAGCGACGGAGGGAGTTCCGGTGGCCTGGCTGGCCGGCGGGGGTGCTCTCCTGCTCAGAACCGAGGAAGGAGGAGGCTATAGGGATGGGGCGGTGCAAGCGGTGATGCAACAAGGCGGGGCGTGAGGGACGAGCTTCTATGGGGCTTCACCGGTGACTGGGCTCGTCGGCACTAAGCGACCGGAGGTGGGGAAGGCGTGGAGGATGACCCGCAGCGGCGGCTTGTGTGGGACTCCGGCGAGGAGGAGGTCGAGGCGGGCGCACGCGGCTCATGGACGAGCGCGCTCGGGTGTTCGCTCGATCTCCTCGGGCAGAGAGAGAGAGCAAAGAAGGGGAAGGAAGCAAAGGCTCAGCCTTGCTCCTCGACGGCGCGGTGGATGGCGGGAAAGCGGGGCTTCCGGCACGGCCGGCGCTCAACAGTGGCTAAAGGGCGGCTGCGCTGCGGTGGCGCAGGGAATTTGGTGCCTACGGGCTCGAGGAGAAGGAGTGGAAGCCGCAAGTCGAGGTGGAATGGCGCTGGTTTTCAGCGACGAGGCAGGGCTCGGTGAGGAGCATGACATGGACGTGCCCCTCTTCTGTTAGGCTCGGTGAGCGGGACGAAGCAGAGTAGGAGGGGGTTCGAGTGGAGCTCGGGGATGAGGGGAGCTCGGGCTCCTGCGGGATTAGAGCGGCGCGGCTTGGTTGGTTCGATTTTGATGGAGGAGGAGACCGAGGAGAAGGGGATCGGGGAGGATCCCGATGTGTGATTTGAGTGTGGTGGCGGCAAGGAGGAAGGATGGGACATCTCTCCTAGTTTTTAGGGTTGCCCCATTATATATGCTGGTGGATTAGGTTAGTGGCTAACGGATCACTCTGATCGTATTCGGACGATCGAGAATAAAAGGTTAGAGGAGTCTAAATAAGAAAACAGAGATATTTTATAGATGTTTGGGGATGATCCGGACCCAACGGTGATGACTGCCTGGGTCGGGTCCGGGACAACTTTCGGACATGCGTGCGAGGAGGGCCGCAGGCTGGCGAGAGAGGTTAGGTTGGACCTGACGGTAGGTACTGGACTGTGTAGACGGTCTTGGGAGGGGAAAAGAGGGAAAGCCCGGCAACAGTTTTCGGAGACCGAAAACGTCCGACGCTTTGACCGACTATATTGTCGCTATAGTTATCCGTTGGGGCGTCAAACGAACTCTGAATGTGATGAAACTTGGCAGGTGGCCTACTGACAACATAACAACACCACATGCCAACTTTCAACCCATTCCGAGAACATTTTCCGGCCACTTATAAAATAATATTTCGGACATGTTGCGGGCGCGTGCAAGTGTGTCTGGGCTCAGAACGGACAACAGAGAGAACTGGGGAACCCGAACGGATGCATGTTTTGAAAACATGCAGATGCAATGCGGATGATGACATGTCAAGATGCAACAAGCAAGCGAATGACATGGCAAAGACAGTGAATAACTGGAAGACACCTGGCGTAACGTTCTCGAGGTGTTACAACACTCCACCACTACGAGAGGATCTCGTCCCGAGATCTAGGATGGCAACAGAGAGAAAACGAAAGATGAAGAGGTAAAGCAAAGTTGCTTCTTTGACAAATGAGTGAAACCAATTGCAAGATTGAACAAATTGAAAGAAGGAAGCCAACAAAGATGCAAGAAGTTGAAAACACTCTGATAGATAAGAGGAACATGGGATACGACGAGAATCTAGAGATTAAGTGGCAAGATAGATATTGAAATCACTCCGGTTAAAAACAAGATAGAGAAGGAATAAGAATGATATCATTTGGACAACACTCCGATGTAAATGGACGGAATTGAACATGAACTAGACAAGATGATAGGATACTTGAACTGAGGACATGACACTCCAGTTGAATGGATGAGCATGAAAAGAACATGGTCCTCACAATCCGAGATGATGAGTGAAGAGAGCAACATCACAATGCCTCTAGAAGAAAGAATAGAAGATCGCTCATTCGAATAGACGAATGTAGAAGAAAATGCCAACTTCTGCCACAAATGAGCTTAAAAAGCATACTTGCAAAGAAGGATTGCATGGGGTTGTTGGAAAATCAACAACGAAAAGAATAAGCTTGTAGTGGGCTTATGGAGAACATCTCAAAACTATGAGGTGAAATTCTGCCACTAACGAAAAAAATAGATTGAATTGACATCACAAGGAGATGAGAAACTTATATCTCAATGATCTCTATATCAAAAGTAATTCTTTTTGGCACTTAAGGTAATAATTCTACGAGTCACCTTCCCTAAGGTGTCTCGTTATGGAATCGTGGCAATTACTTCCTCGCTAATTTGAAACCTATGCAGCGTCTTACTTAGGCGTGGGATTCTTGCCTACCAAATTAAACCTTTGTTATTTGTTTCTTTCCATCCACTATCTCAACTCAAGAGATGTTTTTACGTCTCACTCCATGAGTTGATCTTGAGTGCTCGATCTTCTAGGTGGTCGATTCCCTTAGAGTTTCTGTCTGTCTTCATCATGTTGGATGAAGATCTCTAAAGCAAAGACACCAAGATCAATTTGAAGCAATGGATCATGAAGATCGTGTTAGCCTTGTGTTCCCTCTGTTCTCTTACCTCATGTCTTGAATCTTGGAACGATATTCTTATTTAGTGGGGGTGAGTTGTCACATCCCTAGCTTTACCTTGCACTAGGCTAGCACTTGTGTGTTGCATCATGTTTAAATTTTATGTAAAGATGAAATGGGGATTGATCAAACCCTAGCACCAGAAAGAATTCAAATAGGTTCAAATAAAATCTTTTTCAAAGAACCCAAAATGTCATTGAAAATGTTCATGATTTCTGATAAAGGTGAAAACCTCTGCCAAAATGATGAGCATATTTCTTGGGCATTTATGGATTTTTGAGCTAAATCATATTGTCTTTGAATCGGAGCATTTAATGCCTATAAATATTTTAAATGCTTCAACACTTCTGAAAACACTTGGGGTTGTTGGAAATAATTCAAATAGTGCACACAATTTTTGTCAGGATTTTACAAAATGAGTTAGTATTTTTACTAATTCAAAACAGATCAAAAGAAATAGAAAATAACAACTAAAATAGAAACCAGAGAGAGAGAAACCCACCTGGGCCTTACCTGTAGCCGGCCCAGCTAGCTGCCAAGCCCACCAGGGGCAGGGGCGTCTTCCTCCCCGCGCCAGTAGGACGCCACGCGCGTGGTCGCCGCATGCCGGCACATGCCGAGCCACCTCCTGCTTTCGCCGACGCTGTTGGCTGGTTGGAGACGCCATGCAACCCCCCGCCCCCGACCCCTCTAGTCTACCCACTCCTCCTCTCCCCTCCTCTGCTCTCTCCCTGCAGCTTACCCGAGCGCTCCCGTCTCCGCCGCTCATCGTCGTTGTAGCCACAGCCACTGCCACTGCCACGCCTCCCCAGCACGTCCAGGAGCTCCGCTATACCTCACTGCCTCCTCTGTTCGAAGAGCCCAGGAGCAACACAGCCTCGGCCTCGTCGTCATCTTCACCGTCAGCCGCCGGAGATCTTCCTCACCGCTCCGCTCGCTCCGGTGCTTCTCCGAGCTCACCGACCCGCCCAGCATGCTCACTGTGAGACCCCGGTACCTTTCCCCTAACCATGTTGTCAATTTGATCCTGTAGCCTCCGTCCCATGAGCTCTGAAGCTCGCGGGCATCGTGCCTCATCGCCGCCATGGCTACATCCACTGTAGCTTGCAACAGAGCACACCACTGCACTCTGCGTGCTCCCACGAGCCTACCGCACCCACTAGCTCATCCGGAAACGCGTCCCCGCGTCTAGTCCGTGCTTGCACGAACTCTGGCCGCCACAAAAGTTGCCGCCGCCATCGATTTAGTCCACTCCGGCGCGAGAGCTGCTGCCACCGTTGGATGCGCGAGTCTCCCAGCGTCACGTAGCTGCAATCCACGCTCCAAGCCGACACCTGTAGCTCAATCCCGAGCAGCCTCCGCCGCGCTGGATGGTCGCCGCCGACCAAACTCCGGCGTGCTGACATGGCCGTCATTAGCGCTAACCATGCCAACTAAACACCCCTAATAGCCACTGACAGCGGGCCCTACCCCTAGTCAAACCCCAGTCAGCACAGAGTTTGACCGGGATTAATTCATGTGTCACTGACGTGTGGACCCCACACATCAGGTTTGACCTGGACTGGCCCCGTTGACCCACTGACATCATAGTGGCATCATGCTAACGCTGTAAATGTTTTCTGGTATTTAAAATAAATCAGAAATGGTTTATTTATTTTAGAAAATGTTATAAACTTCTAAAAATCATATAAAATCAACCGTAACTCCAAATGGGATAATTTATATATGAAAAATGATCATAAAAATCCAATCTATCCATCTGTACCATTTTCATGCATGTTAGAACAACTTATAGCTGCTGTTTAGGACAAATCAAATAAATGGCATTTGAATATCCACATATGGAGTGTGAATTTGAACCTAGGGTTCAAACCAACTTCATTTAACTTGTCGATAGTTGCATTAGCTCAATCAACAGCATATTGCCATATCACATTCATGCATCATATTGTTGCATTCCATTGATTGTGTTCCCTCTTGTTTGTCGGTGTTTGTCCCCTCTCAATTGACGCGTTCCGGCAATGAGTTCTATGACACCGATGCGGAGCTATATTATCTTCAGAAGTGCCAGATAAGCATAACCCCCTTGTTCATTCCGATACAATCCCACTCTCTCGCTCCTACTCTCTTTTACTGCATTAGGAAAATAACGATTCAACTCTTACATGATGCGGTAGTTGAACCCCTTTTGCTCTGCATGACCTGTCATTGCCACAGTAAATAGATGAAACCCACTAGCATGAGTAGGAGTTGTTTGAGCCCTGATGTGCCTACTCATTCATGCTTGTTTGTCATGCCTGCTACTGCTTAGAGTTGAGTCAGGTCTGATTCATCGGGGATGAATTGGAATGGTGATGAACATATCCTACTGTGTGCGAGCTAAGTGTGTGAACACGATTTGGTAAAGGTATCGGTGAGAGGCCATGTAGGAGTACATGGTGGGTTGTCTCATTGAAACCGTCCTCAGGAACTGAGTTTTGTGTTTGTGATCCATGAATAGCTACTACCACACATTGGGCTCCGGACACTCCAAGCTCTCTCGACTTATTAATCAACATGATCTCTGTCCAGGAGTTGCAAGTAGTTTCTGGTGTTTGTAGGATATGTGTTGGGGGCCGTGCGTAGCGCTGACCCTAGGGGTGGGCTATGATGCGGTAGAGACACGAGGCATGGTGTACCGGGATGCCCATTTGGTGCCTCAGGAACCCTGCTCTCATTGTTTGGGGCCGTGAGCGAAAACCCGGCCGGATCTCCTTGCGGATGGAACCTGAATAGGCGATAAACCTAGACTAGAGACTTGTGTGGTTAGTCAGGTCATGGCCGACTACCTCGCCAGGCTTCCACTTGAAGGTTGTCGAGATACATGACGTGTACATGGTGGTAAGTGGCGAGAGCATGTGTGAAGAAGTACACCCCTGTGGGGTTAACATCATCTATTCGAATAGCCGTGCCTGCGGTAAAGGACTTCTGGGTTGCATGTATAGTTCATAGACAAGTGAAAGTGGATACTCCAAAATGCGCAAGATAAGTGTGAGTGTTATGGATGGCGTTCTCGTAGGGAGACGGGAGCGGATCCATAGTGGTGTATTGGTATGGTGAATATGTGGACTCGTGTGCGCCACCTCAAAAGAGTTACTGGAAATCGTAGTTCAGGATAGCCGCCGAGTCAAAGCTGGCTTGCTGCAGTTAAACTCCACCACCCCCTTTGTTGATACCGATGCATATGTAGTTAGTTCTTATGTAAGTCTTGCTGGGTACATTTGTACTCACGTTTGCTTACTTTTTGTTTTTGCAAAGAGACTTCAGTCTCGCTAGTAGTTCCGCATGGACTCCGGTGTTTAGCTTGTCACCTCAGCTACGGTCTTGTGCCCTCGACAGGGTCTTATAGATAGTCAGGCTTGTTAGCCTTTTTCGTTTGTAGATGTCTGTACTCGGACATGTCAAGCTTCCGCATGTGCTATCGCTTGTATTACTTGAATGCTGGGTCATGAGACCCATGTTTGTAATATCTGACTCTTCGGAGTCTTATGAATAAATACTTTGAGTCTTAGAGTTTTGTTGTGATGCCATGTTGTATTTACACATATCCAGCATATTGTGTGTATGATTGAAATGCTTGGTATGTGTGGGATCCGACAACCTAGCTGTCTATCCTTGGTAGCCTCTCTTATGGGGAAAGGTAGTCTAGTGCTTCCACTGAGCCATGGTAGTCTGCTACAGCCGGTTTACCGGAGTCCTGTTAGCCTAGTTGCTACTACTCCGGAACACTTAGACTGGACGGTATGTGTCCTTCTTCGATCTTGTGTCTGTCCCTTCGTGGAAATGTCACGCGGTGTCTTTCGGAGTCCTGTTAGCCTACTACAGTCCGGATTCCCCGAGTCCTGCTAGCGCAGTTGCTACAGCCTGAATTCACTCGCTGATGATCGACACGTTCGTTACTGGGTCATGTATGCCTGCCCCTGTAAGTTAGTGCCACTTTGGGTTCATGACTAGTCATGTCGGCCCGGGTTCTCTATCATATGGATGCTAATGACACTATCATATACGTGAGCCAAAAGGCGCAGACGGTCCCGGGCCAGGTAAGGTGGCACCCGTGGGAATACCATGCGTGAGGCTGCAAAGTGATATGATGTGTTACATGCTAGATCGATGTGGCTTAGGATCAGGGTCCCGACAAGCTGGAACTTCTTCACTTGCATGAGCCTCTGTGGAAGCAGGCTCATGGATCACAAGATGACGCTCTTGGTTGGTCGAGGTAGGAAGAGCGACGGAGATAGGTTCAACATTGAGGGGCTCCATGGCAGCAGCATGCTCTTTCTTTGAAGACTTTGAAGCCTTCGTCTTCAACTTCTTCTTGGAGGGAGCATCATCATAAGTATCCTTGTGCTTCCTCTTCCTGGCTCCGGCTTCATCCAGCCATGTCTTCTTCATTTCTGAAGCTGCTGAGGGGACCTTTGGCTTCGAGCCAGTCATACTGGCGGGGAAGACAATGCGAGGTTCTTCCTACCTTTGAGCTTCGGATTGGACCGCAACAGACTTCTTCTTTTGTTTGGCGGCCATCCTGGGGTCGATGCTAGGATGCCCAAGAGCCTTTCGCTTTTCAGCTTCATTGTGGGCTTGGACACACTTCTGTGCATAGTACTTCATGCACTCGTGTGAGCCTTTGGCTTCGTCATGCTTATTGTGGAATTCTTCTTTACGATCACGCAGCATCTTCTTGAAGATTTGCACATCAGCCACACTAAGCATGGCCAGGTGCTTCTTCAAATGCGCCTTCTCATGATCGATCTTGTTCTTGAGCTCGACGATTTTCTGAGCCAAAGCCAATTCATTAGCAATGGCTCTATGACACGTGATGCTTATGTCCACAGGCAGCTGAAGGTCATCAGTACTGATGCTCTGGTCATCAAACCACTCATCGATGAAGTTGTTCAATATGTCAACATCAAAGAGGGGCAGATCGTTGAAGATCTCTGCCTCTTGCTTGCTCTTGATCAGCATCTCTAGAGCCTCATCTCCAAGATCTTCATCACTTGAGTGATCAATGGTGTCTTCCTCGTTGCGTAGAATAGAAATAGGAATCAGTTCATGCCCAGAAATCTTCTTGGGCTTCTTGGTCTTCTTGGTCCTCTTGGAGACACAAGACAAATCTTCAGACTGCACACTGGGTTCAGGAGGTGTAGTGTTCAACGGCTTCACAGTCGAAGATTTTGGTGTGGCAGAGGGCTTCGAAGCTTTTGACTCTTTCTTCTTCGGCTTCGGTGGAGCCGGCGCATCTTCGGAGTCTGCGTCATCAGCTGATTGCTCCACTGTGGCCCTTTGAGCTGCAATGTGGGAGGGGAGCCCATAGAAGCCGGTGAAGGGCCTGATGACATTGGGATTGGCATCGAGAGTGCCATCCTGCCTTGGAGTAGATGGACCAGGGTTGAAGTTGCGTCCAAAATCCTTCTTGTTCTTTGCAGCTGACTCTTTGGTGAACTGGTAGTTGCGCTTGCACAAATTGTCATCAAGACACCACAACATGGAAGATGGGTCGGCATTCTCAGGCTTCGGTCCACGGACCATGCACGGATAGAAACCTTGAGCAATAGCTTCAGGCTCTGACATTGGCTACAGATTCTTGTACAGAATGTCGCCGCATAGGCGCTTGATTGCGTTCTTTTCAGCATATTGGGCAGTGACGAAGTTGTACTTGAACCACTGCTCTGTCAATATCTTCGAATCCACTGGATTCGGGTCTTGCGCTAATTGTAGTTTTCCTCAAGATCAGTCTTGTACATCTCATACAGATCCAGAGGCAGATCGAGAGCAGTATTGCCTCGGCGCTGTCTGCCACCTTTCCTAGCAGACTTCTCTGTGGCCATGATATTCAAGCAGATTGGCTTCAGAACGGTGAAAGGCTTCCGTCTACTGGTTAGACAAGAACTGGCTCCGGGAGAGTGAATATGTTGTTGCAAGAACTCTGCAAATGAATGCAGACCAGGAGAACCAAGGGATTCCCCCACGGACATGTACCTGTGACAGCATTAGAGGTGCGAGGGAAGGGGAAGAGGTCATATGCATTCTCAGAAGATTTTGAAGATAAATCAGTTTGAAGACATTGACCTCATAGAGCGAAGACATTCACTTACTAGAAGAGAGTTGGTTCCAGATTTGTATGAATTCATGAATACGTACAAGTGAGGAATCTAACTAGTTATGAAGCATAAGTGAATATCATTTGCATGATATGAGATGTAGACAAAGAGAGATGTAGATTTGGAAGTATAGAAACCACTCTTTGGTTGAAGTGGATGGATTTGATGGATCAAAACGACAATAAAAAGTGAGATTTAATTATCGCTGATGAACTGCTAGACGGGGCAGAGAAAGAAGCTGGGCAGTTAAGCGGCAGCTAAGCGCTTCGTCTCCGGTGTCGACGCGAGCTAGCGGAGGCGCTAGGGTTTGAGCGAGGTTGTGAGGTGGAAGAAGAGATAATGACCGTGGGGGTGAGTATTTATTAGGTGGAGGGTTGCACTGTGTAATTACAGAGGTGCCCCGGGCTGTTCACATCTGATGGACACGTGGCGTGCATGCAACTCATTGAAAGTTGTTCCATGTTCCCATGCACGCCTGGTTTGTCGGGTAGTCGTTCCGGCTTCTCCGGGTTTCAGGCAAAAGTGATATATCATTGAAAGTAGTCTTAAATGTGTGTCTCTATATCTTCAGCTGACAAGGGTGTGGTGAAGACATTCGACAAGTTTCAATAGAACACATATGACTTGGATAGACATAGTTTAAGGAAGAAGCACAGAAGGGGTTATGGTTCGATCACATTCACTTAGTTCCAAAAAATGGCAAGTTCAAAGTCATAGCTATAAGTGAATGCTATAGAGGACAGAACACCATATATAATGGCAAGTTCAAAGACTAAATCAACATTGCGAAGATAATTCATGAAGATAAATCAATGTTGAAGACAAACCATATGCGAAGTTAATGCAATCATGATGCCAAAACAAAATCTTCGAGAAAGTTTGATGGTGGCGTTACCCACCGTATAGGAAGTATTAGACCCAGACACTGTGCAAAATTATCGCGGCACTCTGAAGTGAAATTCTATGTTAATGTATGCACACTTAGAGTGTATGTCTTCATTAATTGAAGATATACGTTACTTCGTGTGTTGCACATCTAAGTCATCAACATGCATAAGCGTTAGGATGTGCATCAAATCATATGACATTTGAGGATTCTAAGATATTTAGCTCACACCGCAACTTGCAAAACCTTTTCTCATTCAAGGGCTTTGTGAAGATATCTGCCAATTGCTCTTTAGTGTTGATGTGAATGATATCAATATCTTCCTTCATGACATGATCCCTGAGAAAGTGATGACGGATCTGAATGTGCTTTGTCTTCGAGTGCTGAACTGGGTTGTTGGCAACCTTGATGGCGCTTTCATTGTCGTACTAGAGTGGCACATGCTTCAGGTGGATGCCATAGTCCTTGAGAGTTTTCTTCATCCATAGAAGCTGAGCGGAGCAAGATCCAGCAGTGATGTATTCAGATTCAACAGTGGAGAGAGATACACAGTTTTGCTTCTTTGAAGACCAACACAAAAGAGATCCTCCAAGAAAGTGACATGTTCCTGATGTAGACTTGTGATCAACCTTTTCACCAGCATAGTTAGCATATGAGAGTCCAACTAGATCAAACTCTGAGTCCTTTAGATACCATAATCCTAGTGTTGGGGTGTAAGCCAAATATCAAAGAATTCGTGTCACTGCTAAGTGATGCGATTCCTTTGGTGCTGCCTGGAATCGGGTACACATGCAAACACTAAGCAGTATATCAGGCCTAGATGCACATAAGTAGAGTAAGGAACCAATCATGGAGCAGTATACCTTTTGGTCAAACTCTTTACCATTGTCGTCGGGACCCAATTGACCTTTCGTTGGCATTGGCATCGTGTACCCTTTGCAGTCTTGCATTCCAAACTTCTTCAGGCAATCTTTGATATATTTTTCTTGTGAAATGAAGATGACATTGCTCTGCTGATGGATTTGAAGACCGAGGAAGAATTGCAGCTCACCCATCATTGACATCTGATATTGCTCTTGCATCATGTGCCCAAACTCATCACTGTATCTCTTGTCAGTGCAGCCGAAGATAATGTCATCCATGTAGATTTGGCATACAAATAGTTCACCATCATATGTCTTTGTGAAGGGAGTGGGATGTAGAGAACCATGTTTGAAGCCTTTGCTCTTCAGGAAGTCTTTGAGTGTGTCATACCAAGCTCGAGGTGCTTGTTTAAGGCCATATAGTGCCTTCTTGAGCTTGTATACCATGTGAGGATGCTTTGGGTCTTCAAAACCAGGTGGTTGTGCAACATACACTTCTTCTTCAAGTTTGCCATTGAGAAGGGCACTCTTTACATCCATTTGGTACAGAAGAATGTTGTTGTGGTTGGCATAGGCTAGCAGAATGTGAATGGCTTCAAGCCTAGCCGTAGGAGAAAATGTTTCATCGAAGTCAATCCCTTCAACCTGAGTGTAACCTTGAGCAATGAGACGAGCTTTGTTTCTGACAACTTGACCATGCTCATCTTGTTTCTTGTGGTATATCATTTTGGTGCCAATGATATTGTGCTTGTGAGGATTAGGACGCTTCACTAGCTCCCAAACATTGTTCAGCTCGAACTATTGAAGCTCTTCTTGCATAGCTTGAATCCATTCATATTCCATGAAGGCTTCATCAACTTTCTTGGGTTCAGATATTGAGACAAATGCAAAGTGCCCATAGAAATTTTCAAGATGTGTTGCTCTTGAACGAGTGAGTGGACCAGGTGCATTGATGCTATCAATTGTCTTCTCAATCTGTACTTCGTTTGCATCACGAGGATGAACTGGACGAAGATTTTGACCTTGCTGATCATTGTTACATCTTCAACATTGGCTTCGGGCTGAGCAGTGTCTTTGGGTTGATTAGGTGCAGAAATGATGATTTCCTCTTCAGTCTGAGCCTCTGAAGGTATGATTTCTCCAGTGCCCATAAGCTTGATAGATTCACTTGGTGAGGCTTCATCTAGCACATTTGGCAGGTGCTCTCTTTGCGAGCCATTAGTCTCATCGAACTGCACATCCACAGTTTCAACCACTTTATAGTGAAAGAGGTTGAAGACTCTGTAGGAGTGTGAATCCTTTCCATAGCCAAGCATAAGACCTTCATGTGCTTTTGGTGCAAATTTTGAAGTGTAATGTGGATCCTTGATCCAGCACCTAGCACCAAATACTCTGAAGTAGCTAGCATTTGGCTTCTTACCAGTCAGGAGCTCATATGATGTCTTCTATAGAAGCTTGTGAAGATAAACACGGTTGACGATGTGGCATGCAGTATCAATGCCTTCAGGCCAGAATTTTCTTGGTGTCTTGTACTCATCAAGCATCGTCTGTGCCATCTCAATGAGGGTTCTGTTCTTGTGCTCCACGATGCCATTCGGCTGAGGTGTGTATGGAGCTGAGAACTCATGTGTGATGCCTAATCTATCAAGATAAGTGTCGAGGCCGATGTTCTTGAATTCCGTGCCATTGTCACTTCTGATGTGCTTGATTTTGATGCCATAGCTGGTCATGGCGCGATTAGCGAATCGTCTAAAGACATCCTGCATTTCATTCTTGTAGAGAATTATGTGCACCCATATATATCTCGAGTAATCATCAATAATGATGAAGCCATAGAGGAAAGAAGTGGTAGTGAGGGGTAGATTAGTGAGTAGGGCCAAATAAGTCCATGTGAAGCAGCTCGAAGGGATGTGTCGTCGTCATGATTGTCTTCGAGGGATGCTTGGCCCTAGTCATCATTCCAGCTTCGCAGGCACCACAAAGATGATCATTTTTGAACTTGACGCCCTCGATGCCTATGACATGATTCTTCTTCGCGAGAGTGTATAGGTTCCTCATGCCGTCAGGCCCTAGCCTCCGATGCCAGAGCCAGCACTCTGAAGCTTTTGCTAGAAGACATGTGGCCAACTGTGGTCCTGCTGAGAAATCTACCATGTATAGATCATCCTTTCTGTACCCTTCAAAGAGTAGAGATTTGTCAGATTCCATAATCACAAGGCAACGATATTTTCCAAATATCACAATCATATTCAGATCACAAAGCATTGAGACAGACGATTGCAACTCAAGGGACTCAACAAGCATCACTTTATCCATGTGTTGATCCTTTGAGATTGCAACTCTACCTAGGCCCAATACCTTGCTTTTACCAGTGTCAGCAAATGTGATGTGACTTTTGTTAGATGGACAGAGGGTTGAATCCATAGGAAGACTTCGATCACCAATCATGTGATTAGTGCATCCACTATCCATAATCCACTCATAAGCCTTTGGTGTCGTACCCTATAGTGTAGTTATGGGGTAAGCTTCACCAAGGTAAATGTGAAGCATAAACATTTGACGAACAAGCATATTATCAAAGTTCAGATCCTGGTTAGGGTAGATAGGATGTTTGTGAAGAAATCCCGGGACGAAATACATAGTAAGACCATTCGGACATTTTATCTTGCGTCCCATAAGATGTTTTAGGTCCCCAGCATAAGCATCAGAAGCCTTTGATTTCCGGCTGGAGACCCTTCCATGCAAAAGAGAGTTAATTTTTCTTAACCACCCACATCTTCAAGGGTGGCTTAGAAGAAATGAGTCTAAGTGTTGCATCTGAGAACTTCGGCTTTGGAGCCCTAGCAAATAGCCTTGCAGGAGGTCAATAATACTCATAAGAATAAGCAGAAAAGTTCTTGGTCTTATGAACATAGTGATTTGAAGAAACACGCTCATATTCATAAGTCTGAGTATGGTTTCCCTGCAAAACATTGGCGTTAGGGTGACTCTGGTGAGTCCTCTGTCTGTATGAAGCCTTTGGACCATATGAAGCCTTTGGTATGGGGTTTGTCTTCTTCCTAAGTGGTGTCATGATGACATTCACAGGAAGATTGTCAAGACAACTTTTGGGCACCCAGGTCTTCTTCAAAGGTGGTCCATTCCTACAGTTAGTACCAATATACCTGGCAAACACTTCACCATTTTGATTCTTAAATAGTTTATAGTTTTCATCAAAGGATTCATCAATGATAATCGGGTTAGCACAAGTGAAGCCAGATAAGGTAGATGGATCTACTGAAGGTCCCTTTGTAGCAACACATGTGGTTTTGGGGTACTGCTCAGGCTTCCAGTATGAACTATCAAGATTCATTTCCCTCTCAAACCCAACACCCTCTTTCCTAGGGTTACGATCCAGAATCGGTTTCTTTAGGACATTACATAGTCTCTGATGCCCTTTGAGACTTTTGTACATTCCTGTTTCAAGCAATGTCTTCAACCTGGCATTCTCATCAGCAATAGTAGCAGTATCCTCAGTAGAGGGGTTAGTTACCACATCAGCAGTAGAACATTCAGCAACAGAGACAGCATTATCACGCTCAAGACATTTTAGACATGGTGGTTCAAAGCCTTCCTGAGTGGTATTGATTTGTTGAGCATGAAGTGACTCATTCTCCTTTCGAAGATCTTCATCATATGCTCTCAGGTTCTCAAGTTCTTGCTTCCTTTGAAGATAATCATAGTAAAGTTTCTCATGAGTAGCAGAGAGTGTTTCATAACGACTTTCGAGTTCTTCGTACTTAACATGAAGATTTTTAATGTCTTCAATTAAGGATCGAGTTCGAGTCATTTCTGCGTCCAATAGGTCATCACTTTTGTCTATCAACTTTTGAATGTGTTCCATAGCATTTTGTTATTCTGTTGCAGTTTTAGCAAGTGTTTTGTAGCTAGGTTTAGATTCACATTCAGAGTCATCTTCACTGGATGTTTGAAAGTAAGCATCACGTGAGTTTACCTTGGAACCTCATGCCATGAAGCAGTAGGTAGGAGAAGATGGCTCAGGTCCGGGAGTCATTGTTTTGAGTGACTCTTTGAATTCGAGGAACCACTAGTCCCAACATGTTCGATGACCTTCATAAATGTCAAGGATCCGGTCCCATATAAGCTTTGCATTGCAGAGATGCATGACACACCTGAACTCGTCTCTCAACAGACAAGAGCATATAACAGCCTTCGCTTTGTTATTCAGAAAAGTATATTTCTAAATATTGTCAGCACACGCCATCTTGCATAAATCGATGAGACCAATCTCCATGACAGTCCAAAGCTCACTATCCATAGCAAGGAGGCGCTTCCTCATCATAGCCTTCCATCGGGGATAATCATGATCATCAAAAATGGGGCACACAACAGAGACCTTGATTGTCCCTGCAGTCGACGTAGCTAAAAGTCCAGGTGGTTAAATTGAATCGCGTAGAACAAGGGAGCACCTTGCTCTGATACCAATTGAAAGTGCTAGTTATCGACTAGAGGGGGTGAATAGGCGATTTTTATGAAAGTCTTCAAAACACGGGGCTTTGAAGACAAACAGTACAAATGAACCTATTGATATCCAGCGAAAGGTAGACTACACTAGACAAGCCATAGTCAAGATTGCAATAAAGTGAAAGCACGAAGACTATCAGCAACTAGGTAGTAAGGATCAGGATGGAAGACAGTATGAAGCCTAACAGTAAACAGTCTTCACTCAGTGAAGTCAATCAGATCATACACGTAAGCAATGACTTCACGAAGACAAACTATAAAGTAAAGTAAAGTGAAGGATAGAACCAGTTGCTTGGTGAAGACAAGGAGTTGGTAGACCAGTTCCAGTTGTTGTGACAATTGTACGTTTGGTTAGGGAGGCTGAGATTCAACTCAGAAGACCGTGTCTTCACCTTATTCCCCTTGAGCTAAGGACACCCAGTCCTTGCCCAATCACTCTGGTAAGTCTCTAATGTAGACTTCCAAACCTTCATAGACTTCGTTCACCAGCGATCCACAATGACTCTTGGATGCTCAGAACGCGACGCCTAACCGGCTGGAGGATTCATAGTCCTCACATGTAACAAGTCTTCAGATCACGCAGACAAAAAGACTTCGGTGATGCCTAACACTCTTTGGCTCTGGGTGTTTAGGGCTTTGTCCTCGCAAGGATCTCTCTAAAATAATTTGGAGGTGGGTTGCTCTCAAACGACAAAAGCCGTGCACTAACTCTGAGCAGCCACCAATTTATGGTGTAGGGGTGGGCTATTTATAAAGAGGAGGTAACCCGACCTAATTTTTCCGAAATGACCCTGGGTCACTAAGGAACCGACAGTGTCCAACGGTCGGATTTCAAACACACGCGACAGCTTGACTTGGGCTACAAGTAAAGCTGACTCATCCAGCTCTGGATAAGATTTGCTCTCATTGTCTTCGCTCGGAGACATTGGATTTGGTTGAGCATCACTTCAGTCACTCTGACTTTGTTCACTTGGACCCCACTTAACAGTACGGTGGTTCCTATGACTCAACAAAGCAGAAAAGGAAACTACGAAACAACTATGTCTTCGCACTCCATAGTCTTCATATGAATGTGTTCTTGTGTCATAATCATCATCGTGAATGTCTTCACGAACCACCATTGTCTTCAATGTCTTCAGACATTTTTAGGGGTCAACTCTGGTAGGTAAACCGAATCAATAAGGGACTACTACATGTGTTATCCTGCAATTCTCACAAACACATTAGTCCCTCAACCAAGTTTGTCGTCAATACTCCAAAACCAACTAGGGGTGGCACTAGCTGCACTTACAGAGAGGTCGACAAAGACAAGGGGCCTGACAAAAGTCAACAAAGACGAGGAAGAAGCGGCAACTACAAATGACTACTAGTTTTATGAAAACATGCGGATGCAATGCGGATGGTGCGATGATGAATGCAACAAACAAATAAATCACACGGCGAAAACGAAATAACTGGAAGGCATCTAGAGCGTCGGTCCCGGGTCGTCACACCTGCATAACAAAACGGCCAACCCACACGGTGGCTCACAACTCATAGTTTACTGCGACCCACCCACCACCCCCAGACGCACACACCCACACCCACACACACCGTGAATCCACCGCAACTACGATGCATGTTAAATTATCCCATGATGAACATATGTTACGAAAGGAGGGACGTTTTAATTTCAAAAAAATAGAGATCATTAGACATTTTAGTACATTAATCGATTGATTTTCTATGGATTCACACGTGACAGTGCACCTAAATGGATTGCAAAAACACATGTGTTTCACTGGGTGCATGTTTACTCCCCGTGCAAGAAATTTCAAACATTGAGAATCTTTATTTTTAAAATTTAGTACATCCAAAACTTATTTGAAGTTCATGAAACTTATCGTGTTGTCATATGGACACCAATACAAAGTGGCATTGTACTTTTTTGTCAAATTTGAGACCAGTTTTGATGTAATCTTTATCTAACTACAAACGGGTGATTATTAATAATTGAGAACCAATATCCCAAATGGACTATTTATTCGAACCATGAGCGTTAGACCAACAATGGATACGTGCCATGCTTCGATTAAGCAATAAAAGCGGGAACATTAATCATCCAAATAGAAAAACAATATATGTGCCCCCACGTGACATGTGTGACGTGCGAGCACTACAAAAAAAGACACATCCGTGATATTTTGGGCCGAATGAAAAAAAATTCTGTCATGCTTATGAGACATCCATGACGATAATTGTGACAAAACCCGGTATTATCATAGATGTGGTGGGCTCCTACTTCTATGACAAAAAATCATGACAGAAAATTGGGCTTTTCGTCCTGGGCGAGCCGGAGAGGCAGCTGCATGACATTCTTTGGGCCGTCCATGATGGAAACAAAACCATGGTAGAAGCGAGGGCGAGTAAAATATCGGGAAGTTCCCAGTTACGATGGGTGCTCGGGGCCGAGCGATGCACGAAGGTTTGCACATTTCTGTCGTACACATATGCGCGTCTGTGCGAGGTGTTGCGCTCTAACTGAACCGGAGCGAGGTGTTCGCCTACTGAACCCGAGCAATTGCACTATAGGCTACGTGTTACTAAACACAAGTGATCGATCGATCTGGCTGTTAACTGAACCCGGTCGAGAAATTCCTTCGCTACTACTACTAACTGAAGCCGATCGAACCTGCTGCCTCTTGATGAACAGTGAGCGTTGTTGGGGGGTTGGATGAACAGTTCCCGGTGGAGGGTTGGATGAACAGGACCCCATGTTAGTAGAGGCCATTGCCGCTGGATAAACAGGACCCCGGTCGATCGAGCCGGTTGGGGTTGGATGAACATGACCCCATGGAGGGCTGGATGAACAGGACCCCATGAAGGGTTGGTTGAACAGTAGCCGATGGAGGCTGGATGAACAGTAGCCCATGGAGGGGTGGTTGAACAGGACCCCATGGAGAGGGTTGGTTGAACAGTAGCTGGTGGAGGAGCGGTGGAGGCTGGATAAACAGGAGCCCGTGGATGACCAGTCGCAGGTGGAGGCTGGAGGAGGTCAACGGTGGATAAACAGTAGCCCATGGAGGCTAGAGGAGGTCGACAGTGGCGATGAACAATAGCCCGTGGAATCCCGTTTCGCGGTACGCCACACCTTTCCCGATCAACAAGACCCCTGTTTCGACAGTAGCGCTCCAACACAAGTTCGTGTCCTCCGTTTTGTGGTACACCACACCCCTCCCAATCAACAGGACCTTGTTTCGACTGTAGGCACTCGAACACAAGTGCGTTTCCTCCATTTTTCTGTACGCCAGACCCCTCCCGATGAATAGGATCAAGTTTCGACCGTGGCCGGTCGAACAGAAGACCTTTTACTCTGTTCTGCGGTACGCCAGGCCTCGTTTCGATCGGCAGTTCCATCCAAGCTGGTTGGCTCCTGATGAACCGCACGCGTTCCGTTGCCTCCCGATGAACATGACGACACAGTTTCTCTATTCCGACCCAGCCGGCTGGCTGCTGATGAACAGGACACCGTCACTGCCTCTCCATGTACACGAGCCCTGGCCGTACGTATGCGCGAGTAGACGTTCGATACCTCGCCCGTATGTACGTACGTGGCCGTATTTACTTTGTTGCACCCTGACTGTACGTACGTGTACATGCTACGTGTGCACCTCTACTACGACGCATGTCCTTCCTTACTCGGCCACAGTTCATCGCTGCAGCCTGTAGACAGACCAATCAACCAGTATGTACATACACGTTTGCGACTAGAATGACAATGCTACATATGCTTCGACTAGGTGGGTCCCGACTGTCAAGCACTTCCTTGCGTTCGAAGATGTAGCATGTGGGTCCCAGTAGTCAGGGGGAAACATTTTTTCACTAAATACGGTGGCCCATCCGGTGGGTCCCTGCTGTCACGTGGAGGAATCATTATTTCGCGTGTAATAAGGTTGCACTTCCTTGCTGCGGCCGTGGACCCAACTGTCGGCCTCTCCACGCAGAGTACTCTTCGGATGGAAGTCGTTCGTTGACCACATTGACCACGCCGCACCGAGAGCACCATTGCAGTGGACAACGGCGAGGCCTTCGAAGGGGGCGATGCGGAGCCCGTGAATATGCGGCAGTGGATGCTCATGCAGAGAGGAGTACGAGGGTTGACTGGTTCGGTTGCGGTGCGAGACTACCATCACCGCAGAATAACAGGGAGTGTGTGTGAGTAGAGTGATGGCCAAGCCAGTGGTGGGAGTAGCAGGGGGGCGGTCAGGTCTCCACAGCAGCACATCCGGCCACGGGAGGAAGGAGAAGGCGGCACGACCGACGCTGTTTTGGAGGCAGGAGCAAGAAGACCAGAGGTTGAAGAAGCACTACGGCCGTTGGATGGACATCGTACGGTCACTGGAGCTAGAATCGTTCATATTGACTAAGTTGACAAAGCCCCCCGTCCCCGTCAACTTAGCAGGCCCACAAGTCAGCCTCCCACTATGGTGGGTCCCAGCTAGCAGGGGGAGTTTTCATTTTTTTTTGTTGACCATGACGCACCGAGCACATCCAAGGTGGTGGACGAGGATGAGGCGTCGGACGGCGATGAGCCAGAGATGGGAAAACGCGGGAGTGGAGTCGCGGATGGAGAGGTGTACGAGGGTTAACTGGTTCTCGTGCGGTGTGGTTCAGCAGTCGGTGGAGAAGAACAAGAGGTGTGTAAGGGTGGAGGGATGGATTGGTCGGTGGTGGGGTAGCGCTTCGTAGAGAAGCATGCTAAGCAGAGCTGCTAGCAGCAGGAGGCGGGAGCAGGTGGTCCCGACGGTGCTGGAGGAAGAAGAAGAGATATTGAAGATGGATGCCGGTCGTTGGATATAATGCAACGGCTAACGATGTCAGAATCATTTTTCAACTAAGTTGACAACGACATGCGTTGGATTCGACCTATTGGCCCAGATTTCAACCTCCAAAAATGTGGCACATATTCACCCATTTTTTCAGAATTTACAGACCATTTGATCTCTCTTTTGTTGAGAATTACAGTCCATTGCTGGGTTGGGTGAACAAATAATGTAGCGTCCATGCGGCCCATTTTTTTAAAACTACAGCCCATTTTCACTTTCTCGAAATACACGAATTTGCTAGGATGGCTGAACTAATAATGTAGCATCCGTGCGGCCCATTTATTTTTTTCCTAAAAAATTACAGGTCATTCGAACTTTATAGAGATACACGATTTTGGTGGGTTGCTTCTAATTATAATGTTGGGTTGGGCGCAGCAATGTTATCAAAAAATAAACAGGGGCTGAGCATTTTGTTATAAATATATTTAAATAATAAGTGATTTATTATTACATTGATCCTTAAATCTTACCAAGCTTTTGTACACAATCACCAGGATTTTTGTCGCCTTAATGTAAAAAAATCCAAGATTTTATTTTAAAGAAATTATTTTTATAGGTTAATAAGATCTGGGATATTGTTTTCTTATATATGTAAGTATCTATATGATGACAATAATAATAATATATAATAACATATAAAATAATTTAAATATATATAATATAGTTAGAAGGGAAACATAAGTTGGACCTGGCGTTCCTATTCTTATATAGAAAAATAGAAT